>NW_018164714.1:701414-740161 GCF_001263595.1 Phalaenopsis equestris | reverse complement strand
TTTTGTCCGGACTCCTAACATAGCTCTACGTGCGGATTTAAATAATATAACGTGATGTGTTATATTGCGGAGGTTATTTTGGAGTTATTGAAGTGGAACCACGTAAGTTATTTAGGGGTTATTGAAGAAAAAATTATGCATTGCACTTCAATAACGCAGAAATAATCTCTGCAATTCAACTTCAATAACGTCGAGGTTATTGAAGTGAAATATATGAGTTTCTCCTCAATAACCCAGAAATAACCTCCACGGTGTTATTTCAAGGTTAATAAAGTGAAACCGTAGAGGTTATTTCGGTGTTAGTTCGAGATTATTTCGAGGTTATTGCGTAGTTTGCAGTTTCACCTTAATATTTTTAGGTGAACAGATATAGCACACATGGCGGTATAGTATTTGGAGTCCACATTTAGAGTTATGTTCGAAGTCTAGACAGAAATTTCCCTTGAAAGTGGGAAGAATAAGGGGATATTATATAGGAAATTGAGAATTTTAGCTTTCAAGGTGTCATTTTAATAACATGATTTAATCAGCTAAATTTTGGTACCAATTTATGTGAAGTAGTTATGTATATTTCTTGAATAATAACGAGTGTGTAATGTTTTCATGAGTTATATTTTGGGATTTGAATTGCTTGGTTAACTCTTTAGGTGAAGTTAAACATTTCATGAGTAATATTTTATGAAGTTAAACATGCTCGCTCTTTGAGATGCATTCGTTTGGATGGGCTGCAGAAATAAATAGTGAATTGTAAACTATTAATGCATTGATATATATGGCTATAAATGTGGCTAAGCAAGTAGTTTTGCGTGATATTCATATGAACCTGTATTTTGAATCATTTTAAATTTATCTGAGCTTAACAGCTAAAAACTAAAGTCCACTGAAATTAAATTATATCATTCATGTAAAATATTATCGCTAAGTTGCTACTGCTCATACATCATTAATTGTCTTCCGCTATTATCGTTATCGCGTCTACCATCATTGTCGCAATTTGTCAATTGCCTACTACCATCACCATCACTTGACTCGGTCATCGGCCGTCCATCGTGCTGCCTAGGGCTGTCAATTTGGCTCGTTGTTCATGAACAGCTCGTGTTCAGCTCGTTAAGCAACTCATGTTCGGCTCGTTCGTTAAGTCTAACGAGCCGAACACGAACAAATTTTTAAGCTTGAAATGCAAACGAGCCGAACACGAACAACAATTTATTCGCTCAAAATTTTTAAGCTCGAAATGTAAATGAGCTGAACACGAACAAAAGTTTGTTCGATCGTGTTCGGATCGAAATGACTCGAAAAAAAAATTATATAATTTTTTATATAACAATATATTACATATATTATTTATATAATAATATATTATATATATTTATGTTTAAGTTTAAATCATAACACCACATGTGACAATGTGGTTAATGTCTTCTTTTGTATATATTTGATTCAGGTTCGAATCTCACACTTTACATCTATTTTTCTAAATTTTAGTTTAACGAGTCAATTTCGAACCGAACACGAACACGAATATTTAAATCTAGCCGAACACGAACACACTGGTCACAAGTCTATTTCGAATACGAGCCGATTTCGCAAAATAAAATTTAATGTAAAATATTTATAAGAGTGCTATAGTTAAAATATTGTTAAAATACTTTAGTTGTTTAATTCGCTGTAAAATAGACAAATTTTTTTTTTATTTGAAGTTGATAAAAATAATATATTTTAAAATATATTATTTTTATCAACTTCAAATAAAAAAAAAATTGTCTATTTTACAGCGAATTAAACAACTAAAGTATTTTAACAATATTTTAACTATAGCACTCTTATAAATATTTTACATTAAATTTTATTTTCAGCAAACCAAACAATATGAATGAAGATATTAATGGTTGAAAATGTTTATCATGTCCAGAATTTATAGTTAGCCAGCCATTTGAAGCAGAGATTAAATGTAAATAACTGTAAAATAAATATATTTTGCTTCAGCAAAGATGTAAAGAAATGTTTTAAGCCAGTTGTACTTATAAATTAAGCAAAAAGGCATATTTATACCACATAATTCATTATACATCATATTTGGTCAAGCTAATTTCCCCTAAACTACCAAGGCGCTCAAAAAGAGATAACCTCTGTGGGAACAGAAGGAAGCCTTCTTATTCATTAGAACACCATCTTTAATATAAAAATGAATTATGAATAGAAAGGATGTCATATAACTCCTTTATTTCCATAAAAAAATCAGCAATATCATCAAAAAATCTGCAATATCAATGTTTTTTAATCATTCGATCTCTGGGTCTGGATTGGTATTCCTTCTCAACTTCTAAATCAAATATTGTTTGAAGAACTAGTTTAAGAAAAAAATAAAGAAAATAAATGCTAGATGCAAAGATATCAACCTTGACAGTGATTTCTTCAGGCTTCGCAGCGTGCTGCTCCAAATCAATGATCTGGAATTGCAGGAAAGAACCAAAAATTAGAAATGAAAACTAAAAATGATTCACCTGCAGAAGATTCAATTTTGATTCAAGTTAACGAAGCAATAGATTGGAAGTGTGTGGAAAATGGACATACATACAGAGAAGAAGTTGGCATTTCAGACGAAAAGAATGAAATCTATCTTGTTTCGTTGGAAGAAGTCAGCTGTACGCGAATATCATCTGATCTCAACTCATCTCTAGAATCAGTGTTTCCAGTTGGACTGATCCCAGATGCTTCCTTCTTGAGCTTGTTATTGTTGTATGCCACAACACCAGCAATGGCTGCAGATATCAGTAGTTTATGATGAGAACCTCAATTAGGGGTGTAAATGAGCCGAACAAAAGCGAGCCCAGGCTCAGCTTGTGTTAGGCTCATTTATATTTCGAAGTGCGTTCGTGTTTGGCTCGCGATGAGCTGTTCACGAACAAAGAGTCGTTTTGACAACCCTAATCACGTAGTCATAAGATGTTAAAGGTTGGGGCAATATTTAAAAATTAGGGTTTATATTAAAACATCATTTGAATCTAATTGAATAATTTTTATTCTATTTTCTTAAATGATAATTTTAATTGATTATAAATCTTTGTAGCCTTGTAGTCAATTAAATTTTTTAAAAATACTACTCATTAATATATATATAATTGATGAGCAGCATATCGAGCCAAAACGTGCCGTTTGGTTAGTTAACTTAGCAAACGAGCCGAACACGAGTTGTTCGCGAACAAAGAGCCGTTTTGGCAGCCCTAACCGTAATGGGATTTTGAAGCTTCACCGTATATGTTCAGTAACAGCACTCACAAACAGCAGCTTCATACAATTTGCAGTAAAGTAAAACATGATCGGATGGTTTCACCACCGCCTGTATTCGTAAAATAGGTAATACAAAATAATGTGAAATTGGTAATGCAAAATATTGTGAAATTGGGCCAGTCCAAATAGTCTTATAGATAGAGGGATTGTGAGTATTTGAATAGTCTGGTGTTCGTATGTGGTTTAGCATTTCTCTTGAAAATTTATGTTGGGAGACATTGTAAAATAATAAAAATAGTTCCCAAGGTTCAATATGAGGCTAGTTTGGTTTCCAGCAGATAGAAAGCATATTTTAAAAATTGGTAATGTTATTTTCACTCTCTCTAGCTTTAAGGAACAAAATGAGCTCTAGCTATCAAAACAAATGTCCATTTCTTCCTCTGCTTAAAGATATTAAAAAAAATGTTCTAAGCAAATTAAATGCAGATCTCTAAAATATAGGAGATAATTCATTTTGAATGACATTAAAAGAAACAATTGGATCTCTAAAGTTTTCGAAGTTTAGGTTTTTGTATTGAAGTATGTAGAGCGTTATATTTCTAGTTAATTTCCATTATTCCTTATGGAAACCAAGACATTTTGCATAGAATACCAATTATATTTTATTGATTCTATGACAACCTCTTAAAGTTATGCCATGAGAAAACTAAAACAGATAGAAAAAAGTAATCGATTTTATTGTTTTTACAATCCTAATGCTTCTGTTAAATTAAATGTAATTGACTGCATTTTTCTAATTGTAGGTGATCTTTCCTCTCTATTTTTGACACTTCCCATGCTATTATAGCAAAATTCTCCCCAATCATGATTTTGTTTTTATTGCTGGGACAGCTATGGGTTGTTTCTTGCCTGTATTTTCTTGTAGATAACAAAAGAAACTTATTTTTGCTTCTCTATAGATTTCAACCAACACCTAGTTATTTCTAGTTAACTTCCATTATTCCTTATTGAAACCAAGGCATTTTGCATAGAATACCAATTATGTTTTATTGATTCTATGATAACCTCTTAAAGTTATGCCATGAGAAAACTAAAACAGCTAGAAAAAAGTAAACGATTTTACTGTTTTTACAATCCTAATGCTTCTGTTAAATTAAATGTAATTGACTGCGTTTTTCTAATTGCAGGTGACCTTCCCTCTCTATTTTTGACACTTCCCATGCTATTATAGCAAAATTCTCCCCAATCATGATTTTGTTTTTATTGCTGGGACAGCTATGGGTTGTTGTTTCTTGCCTCTATTTTCTTGTAGATAACAAAAGAAACTTATTTTTGCTTCTCTATAGATTTCAACCAACACCTAGTTATTCCTAGTTAACTTCCATTATTCCTTATTGAAACCAAGGCATTTTGCATAGAATACCAATTATGTTTTATTGATTCTATGATAACCTCTTAAAGTTATGCCATGAGAAAACTAAAACAGATAGAAAGAAGTAAACGATTTTATTGTTATTACAATCCTAACCCTTTTGTTAAATTAAATGTAATTGACTGTGTTTTTCTAATTGTAGGTGATCTTTTCTCTCTATCTTTTACACTTCCCATGCATTATAGCAAAATTCTCCCAATTTTGTTTTTATTGCTGGGACAGCTATGGGTTGTTTCTTGCCTGCTGTATTTTCTTGTAGATAACAAAAGAAACTTATTTTTGCTTCTCTATAGATTTCAACCAACACCTAGTTATTTCTAGTTAACTTCCATTATTCCTTATTGAAACCAAGGCATTTTGCATAGAATACCAATTATGTTTTATTGATTCTATGATAACTTCTTAAAGTTATGCCATAAGAAAACTAAAACAGATAGAAAAAAGTAAACGATTTTATTATTTTTACATTCCTAATGCTTCTGTTAAATTAAATGTAATTGACTGCGTTTTATTAATTGTAGGTGATCTTTCCTCTCTATTTTTGACACTTCCAATGCTATTATAGCAAAATTCTCCCCAATCATGATTTATTTTGTTTTTATTGTTGGGACAGCAATGGGTTGTTGTTTCTTGCCTCTAGTTTATTGTAGATAACAAAAGAAACTTATTTTTGCTTCTCTATAGATTTCAACCAACACCTAGAAAGCCCTTGAAGCAACAACCATAAGGGAGGTAAGGACTACAATGGTTTAAAATTGGCCGAGACACATTTTGAGGCTCGCCTCAACACTTATTTGAAAAATTCACAATAAGAATTGTTACTACATGAGGTGAGTAATGTAGGTTTTTTTAAAATGAATATAGATAAAATAAACCTAATAAAAATTTTTTTTTACCCAAAAAATATACTGAAGATATAAGAAGTTGTTACCGTCAATATAATCATTCTTTTAAAATCAAATAAATATTCTTAATAATTATTATTAATTATATAAGAGAAAGATAATTAAGATTCAAGATAAAGAGAAATTGCAGAATATGAACACAACGAAGGATGAGACAAACTTGGAAGCAAATTATTATGCTAGTGATTCTAAAAAAGACACATAAACTGATGCGAGTGTTAGGGCCATTTGATTTTAAAATTGGGGCTTTTATAGACATAGCACCTAAAACTTTCATATGTACTTATCTCACCCCTAAACTTTCATAATTACAAATATCATATGAAAAGTAACACTCATTATCACCTTTAAATAGTTAAATCAATATTTTCATCCATAGATAGAGTTATGTGCGTAAAAATAAAAGTTTAGGTGTGAGATAGGAAAATCCATAAGAATTGGGTGCTATGTATGTAATTTTCCCTTTAATATTTTAGTCATGCTCTCACTTTAATGAAGAACAATAGAAGTAAGAGATAGAACCTAATTTATATCAAACTTATTTTAATTTATTATGTTATTTATTTTATTATATTTGATATTTGAATGTCAATACAAAACTTCTTACTATGCACAATTTAAATTTTTTAGGGGAATTTACATACACAGCACCCAATTCTTATGATTTTACCTATCTCGCACCCAAACTCTCATTTTTATAAATCAAGCATCCAATTTACCCTTTTCACCACTCCCCAACAGTGAAATACATATTTTCATCCATAGGTAGGGTGCTGATTTTGTAAAAATGAGAGTTTGGATGTGGGATAGGTAAATGCATAAGAATTAGGTGCTATGTATGTAAATTTCCATTTTTTCTATTATATTAGGATATTAATATATTGATTATTAATATATTAATCAATTAAGATACTAATATATTACTATTTACTACAGACTTTGAATTTAGTGCAGTGCTTTTTCTCTTGTACTATTTATTGATTTTGAGGTAAATGTCGCTCAATTGCATAACTATAAATCTTAAGAAGGAGATATAAAGGTTGATGGTAGTAAATCGGGGGACGACGTATATAATGTTCATGGCTATTTAGTCCCAATAGGGGCTGATGACTAAGATAAAGGAACGAGAGAAGAGAGAAAAAGGGTATAAGGGAGAATTGGATGTTTTCTATTGTAACGATCAATCCTTTACATATGCCACTGCAATACGATAAAATTCAAAATCACCCTAATCCATCCTAAATGAATTACATAAAATAAGAAAAATGTTATTTTGGATTCTAAACAAACTAATAGAAAGAACGTGGAATTGTTACGTGCCCGAGTTTGCGACCTTATAGCGATTTTGTGAATGTGCAGAGAACAAGAATCATCCTTGCGTGCTCTATTTATGTTGGTAATATTGTAGAATACTTCGAGGGATCATCGGCCTCCTTAGTTGGTTTAATTTGAGAAAAACCACAACTCCCAATCAACAAAAGGTTGAAAATAATACTTATCAGAGAATCTTCATTATTGGCCTCAAGCTAATAAATAGTCGAACAGCCTTTGGATGGAATAGGCAATAACCCATTCTTATGGAAAGGAAAGTTACAATCACATAATTCTAGCACTAATTTATTGAAATGAAATAACATTGATTGAAATAACATTAATGTAACTATTGATGGTAAACATCAATCACTCTCATCCCATTTAATGTAATTATTGATGGTAAGCATCAATCACTCTCATCCCCTGGTTCTTGGTCCCTAACAGAAATAAATCCATATTTAGGGGTGCCCAACAAATAGAATCTTTAACAAGCTAACCAAGCCATCTTTGGCAATCCGCTTAATCTTCATGCAATGGTTAAGATTTTCTACCCCATTACTTAATCACTTGATGCTTAGTCTACAATCATTTCACACCTACAACTTTTACTGACTTCATTTTTAATCTCATCAATGTGCTCTAAGAATATCCTCCTTTGCCAGCCTTCATCAATAGATCAGATCTCAACCATCCTATCATCAATGGTGTGGTTGATAAAAAAGTAGAGGCCCAATATTCTATATGTTATGCAACTCGAAAAGATCTCAAGCGGAGGCTTCATTATCATTCATTAAAGAGCACAACTGAATTGAATATGAACTATAGGCAAGTCGTCATCCAAATTCTCGAGATGCTTGCCACTACAACCTCACATGAGATTCACCATAGAGTGAATCACCAATTCTATTTGATCATCAATTTACAGAGGCATGGCGGTGCTCCCTTTCAACTTTGTATCCATCATCAGCCAATAAAAAATGGCCAAGGAAATAACTGACTTTATCAAACCACTATAGATGAATGTGCCTCCAGCATCAACTATTAAATCAGCCTCATTAAATACACATATCCTTCTTTTGTAAAGGTCATCTCATCAAGCGAACTCTAAAAGCAACAACCTGCCTCCAGAATCTCTCTCTCTCTCTCTCTCTCTCTCTTTCTCTCTCTCTTGTTTTTTGCATTTTTTTCAATACCAAGTTCAAATTACATGATAACTCTTAAACAAGAACAAGCTATGGTGACCGAGAGAAGACGACAATCAATTTGTTTTTAATACCAATCTTTTATTTTACACTGTTAGAGATATATTATCAACTTCATGTGCATGGCTTGTTGCAACTTTGTTATGTCCACAAGTACTAAAGTGGCATGCGTTCAGTGTATTCCTAAGGGGCAGGCAAACCAATGTTTTACCACTTGATGTAGCACAAATGCTTTGCCTCGAGGTAATTCTTATGTGAGCTTTGGAACATTATTAAGTGGAGTGCAATGGCTCTCCCACATTGGATCAGAATGGTCTCTGTTGCATAAGCCTTGCATCAACATCAAAATTGAATTTTTTCAACTTATTTGAAAGTCAAGAACAAGCATTTCATTTATTGTGCCCTTCATTTGGAGGAACATGACCTCATTTTTTTTTGTTTCAATGCAAATTTAAAATTTGTTTGGTAAGGGCATGTAGTAGAGAGACCAAAGCTTAAAAAATGAAGAACTTACAGACAACTGGCAAGCACTCATACACTTCTCACCAGAAAGTGTGCAATCATGGCTAATCCTTGATCATATTCATTTTGTCTCACCTCAAAATTCCTAATAGAGGATGACTTTTTTTTGCAGACTGTACTTCTAATTGAATTAGATGTTGTCGTATAGTACTTTAAACACCTTTTGGTGTGCTAGACGCTTCTCTATTTACTTGTTGAAGGCCAAGAAATCATCCATATATATGATCACAAAGTCTTACGAGGTACAAAAGCAAGATACCCTTCATCAATTGCAAAATAGTGGCTACTGTGATGCATAGTCCAAATGACTTCACTGACCATATTTCCCATGCCTCATCTTAAGCAAAACTTTCCAAATATCTTATTCGTTGTTTCACAGTAACTAAAAGTTATATCAATCAAGCTTGGCCAAGATGTTAGCAGGTCTTAATTGATCCAACTGTATTCGTGATCAAAACTATCTGGTAAGGCGGAATCGAAGGAGCTTACCAAGACCAAAACTCATGATTTTCTTTTCCTCACATGCAATACAGTTGCGTTCAACAGTGCCTCATGTAATTGGGAAGCATCGACAAGATCGGCTGACTAGTGATATATTCACCATAAGAGCTACGTGGAAGCTATTGATTAGATTTTAGCATTCAGTATTGCCTCTTACGTGATCTAAAAATTTTCTGGTAAAAATGGCGACCAAGAAAATAGAGGCGTGGGAGAAGAAGCTAGAGGAAGAGACAAGTCAAATCAAATCGGGGATGGAAGAAAGTTTCGCCATCATGGAGGACAGGTTTTCGTCCATAGAAAGACGAATGGAGGATGGATTTTAGAGCATATAAGAAATACGACATATGATGAAAAAGCTTATAGAGATGCACTCCAATGTCATGTTGATCGCTCCAGTTGCAAACCCTAACAAAGAGTTGATCATGGAATCCTTGGCTAATTCAAATAAAGGAGATCGAATGAGAAGAAAACAAGGAAGACATCATCTACCCATAAAAGTGTCCCCTAGGAGTCCGAGCCGAGGGGGAGTGAAGACTTCTGAGGGGGGGATGGGCCAAAAATTGGAGGGATGGGTTAAGAGGAACGGAAGAGCACGAGGGAGGAAGAGGGAAATCGGGTATTGGGTATGCCCATGACCGGAGGAGGGAGTTCCACCCAAGATATGGGGGGAAATACAAGAGGAAGAATAAGTTGAGGTGGAGATGTTAGAGTTACGAAGTTGAAGAAGCAGATTTTTTAGGGGAAAAATGCAAAAGAGTGGGTGTAAGGCATTAGCCTGATTTCAGTGGAGGGAGGCTGGATACATGATTCGTTCGTGGGATGAATATAAGGATTGTTTGTTGGAACGTTTCAGAGCCATTAGGGAAGGAGACCTACACGTGCAATTCTATGCCTTGACTCAAGAAGGGACGGTCATGGAATACAGGGAGAGATTTAAATATTGTTAGAACGACTGTAGGGGATTTTCGACGCAGGTGGAGGAAAATTTCATGAAGGGAGTACTACGACTACTAAGACCGAGGGGATTGAGAGAGATGATGAAGCTAGCGTAGATAGTGGAAGACAAGAACCAGATGAAGAAAGCCAGTAGAAACAACATAGATGTGGCTTTGTATGGAACTGTTGCAACCATGACGATGCCAAAAGTTCTGACAGAGGAAGTCTAGAGGGAGGTTGTACGGGACACGAATAATTAACCCCGACCGGGAAAAACACTCAAGTGTCTTACAGAGATGGAGATTCGGGATAAGCGAGCCAAGGGGGTATGTTTTAGGTGTGATGAGAAGTTTACCCTAGGATACCATTGCAAGGATCTAAAATTACAAGTTCTCATAGCGCAAGACGAGAAACCAAAGAATGAAGAAATAAAGACAGATGTGGAGGATGAAAACTCTCATCTTTTTCCCACATTGAGGACAAGGTGTCTTTTTGTTAGGGAGGGGGGAGTATTGTTACGAGGGCACCTAGCCTAAGGGAAAATTTATCTTTTGTACGCCTAAGGGCAATTTAGTCATTTATTATTATTATTGTTGGGTATAAATAGTCTTGTCATTTTTATGGTTAGATTTATGCATGAGATTAAGTTGTTTAGGGTTAGATTTATGCATGAGATTTAGGTCTAGGGTTTGGAAGAGATTTCCTACCTCTCGAATTGTAGGAATTGGGAGAGATTGCCTACCTCTAGAATTGTAAGTGTTTATCTTTGTATTCTTGTTGAATTGTTTGAATTATCACAGAAAAATTGTGTTTGCCCTCCCTAATTTCTGCAAAAATCTATGTCGATTTCTACGATGAATCGTTACACCTCCACGCCATGATTTTATCAGAGATCATCATAATGTTTGATCTATAGCAGTGGATAACCATTTAAAAATATTAAAAGCTGATAAAAATAACTACAAACTTATAAAATGAACAGATTTTTGAGTTTGTGGAGGAATGAAAGGTTTAGTAGGTTATAATGACAGTAATACCAAGACTAGTCGAGATCAGACTAGGCTGTGCTAATTTAAAAATATCATTTTCAATAATGTTGTGTTTGCCCTAATTTCTGCAAAAATCTGTGTCGGTTTCTACGACGAATCGTTACACCTCCACGCCAAGCTTTTATCAGAGATCATCATAATGTTTGATCTATAGCAGTGGATAACCATTTAAAAATATTAAAAGCTGATAAAAATAACTACAAACTTATAAAATGAACAGATTTTTGAGTTTGTGGAGGAATGAAAGGTTTAGTAGGTTATAATGACAATAATACCAAGACTAGTCGAGATCAGACTAGGCTGGGCTAATTTAAAAATATCATTTTCAATAATGAATTTTAGAAGAGGCACAAGGTTGAAAATGCTTATGAATGATTGGAAGATTTATAAATGTGATATGGAATAAATAACAAGGTTTGATGGAAGTTAAGTGGTCATTGATGAGTAGGGAGCAAGACCAAGCCCGAACCTTGCTTGATTTGTCTGAGACAAAAAGTTTTGGAGTGATTGTAAGATTTCAATAGGGCAGTGAATGATCTTCGAGGAGGCTTAAAAAGGAAATTTTAAGATGATTTGAAGTAGGTGCTAAGAGAAACGACCTTTAGATAAAATGACAACTGTCTCATCTTAAAAAAAAGAAAAGGCACTCAAGAAGTCGTTAAGTCATAAGTAAAAGAGAAGTAATTTTTCACTAAATATATTTCATTCAATATTTAAAATATGTACTACATATCAATTCAAATTTAAAAACAACAAATGACTCAAGCTACTACAAATAAGTGGGAAATTTTGAAGAGAAAGAGGCGACTAGTTAATGAAGGAGAATTTCAAGACTTATTTTAGTTTCATGCTCTTTACACAAGGGATGAGACAAACATGTTTACCCTAAATACATGGGCATGTTTGTGTTTAACTTCAGGTTTTTGTGTGACGAAGAAAAAATAATCTTTAATAAATTTGACTCATTTAATATTCCTATGACTTGATATTTATAACGAGTGTGATGGTCTAAAGTAAGAATGTGATGCAAGGGACTTAGAGAAGGCCTTACCTAACTGAACCGGCAATTGGGTTCAGCAAAGGCTCTCGGTCCAGCAGGATAAGGCTCTCTGTCCAGCAGGAGGCTGAACTGGCCCTCTCCTCCCTCTTTCATTTGACGGGAATTATTCTCCACTTCCTTTTCTATTTTCCTACCTATATATCCATTATAAATATACGTGTTTGCTGTCTTAGGGTTTAGTTTTTGTCTTTCTGATTTCAAAATTCTGTCCAGCTTACCGCCGATAGCCATTTTCCCATCTAAGGCTCTATACGAAGGCAAGAAGATGCTTCAGCTGTAACTCCTCTGAAGTGGTGATCTTCTTCAAGAGTTCGAGTGGTGCTTCGGTTGTAACTTGCTCCTACGGGGATAGTTATCCTTCTCAATCGCTCGCTACCTTCAAACATGCACCCCTCCTCTTCCTTAATTCTTTGTCATCAGTCCCAAGGTCTCTTCCTGCTGCCACCCCAAGTCCTCCACATCTATACCTGCTGTCACCAGCTCACTCCCCTCTCCTGCTTTCCCGTAAGGCACAACAACATCTATAGTTGTTGACGTACTCCCCTCTGTTGTGTACCCTGCTCCCAATCTCCTCCCCACCACAACTCCTTTCTGCGCTCACCACGTTGTCGTAATCCTCTTCTATTTCTACTGGGCTGCCGTAACGCTTTCCACATACCACCAGCTACCCTCACGCCCCTCCTACCTCTCTCGCCTATTACCATCCCATCACCCAACCTTCCCGCTTCTAGCACCTACCCACTAGCCTCCCAGTTGTTGACGCAAGCACGCATACAACTGTCCACAGCCATGTTGCCTTACCCTAGCCGGAGAGTCAAGTTATGTTGTATTTTCTATCCTGTTTTGAGTCTTGTTGTAACTCAGAATTTCAGCAATAATATTTTCATTTCTACTATGGTTTGACTTAACTCTGGTATGATTTGGTATTATATCTAGACTAACCCCAGTCATATCCTAAGATTTCCTAACATCCGTCTTACCCCTCCAAAATTTTTTTTTCTTATCCCCAAACCACAGCCAAACATCAACCTAACCTTATTTTCCCCTGTTGTTTTTAAAATCAATGACCCTAAATCAATTTTTTCACCCTCTTTCACCTCTCAACTCTAAACCCTAGCCATGACACCAAGAAGATACATGCTCGAGCCTACCCGAGAAGAAATACAACTAGAGATTCGTCGACTTCAGCAAAGGTTTGCGAACATTGAGGATGAAATCTAGGGGGACTTACCCTCGATGGTGACAGGGAAAGTCAAAAAAGCGAAAGAGACGATAATTTCAACCCCTTCCATAAGGAGGATTTCAGTGATGAAGAAGAAAAACCACAATGCTTTGGAATCCTGTATCAAAGGAGGCCAACAGAGGAGGGTCCATATGGAGACATATAACCTTAACACTTTCATTTTTCTGAAACAAAACATTAATTTGCAACCACAAGTATAACTTAGTGAGTAATTATAATCTAATATGCATTAAATTCTTATGCTATGCTACGGATGAATGACCAAAAGAAAATACAGTTCATTTTATTAAAACTTTAAATTTATCCATTCTAATCTCACTTTAAGTATTTACCAATTTAACCTCATTAATAGTCATCAAAGAATTAATGTCAAACCCGAAGATACCCTCAAATTGTATCTGAAGGTACATCTTTACCATTTTCTTTAACTTGTAGGTACATTGCATCCACTGCTAGTAACATATGGGGATTAATCCTGTATGACTTAAGCATTTACTTATCATTTCATTTTAGCTAAATAACCTCATTTTAAAATATTAAAAATTCACTTTCCCTTTTCCCGTTCATTTATTTTAATTCTTAAGATACAACGTGCATAAAATAATGGCTAAAGCATTAAAAAAATCTTTATTTAATAAACTTTAAATTTAATAGAGATAAAAAAATAATTATTCCCCTTCGCTTACAAAAGATTTTAAAATACTTTAACCATTTACTTCGTTTTTTTAACTAACACCTAAATCAATTAAAAGTACATATTACTATAAGAATTACATCCTAATCAATTAAAAGTACATATAACTATAAGAATTACATCCTAAAAAAAATCTTATTTAAATGTAAAGAATTATTACAAGGCTAACCTCTTTTGACTTTAGGATCCTTTGTCTTCCTCAAATCGAAAGGATTTATTGGCTTTTTTCCTTACTTCCTAATAGTAATAAAGTTTGAGAAAATTAATTTAATTAATTATATTATGAACTTCAATAACAACAAAAGACTTAACTTTAACTTATAGGTTTTGAGATCGATCTCCTCCCTTCTTCACAAACTTCTACTATAAAGTGAAAATCACTATATTAAAGTTCTGATTACATTTTATCTTGCATTTAACACACACACACACATTAAATTTAATATATATATATATTGAAAAGCCCAAGGGGTGATTTTATTGAAATAGAAAAGATACATAAAGATTGTATGAGATGACCCAATAGAGGTATCCTACCCATATGATACCAAGTACAGTACTACCCAACAAAAAGATATAGATAAACTCAAAAAATTTAAAACATGCAGAAAACAAATAGCTAGGAACGAGCCAGTTTAGCCATGCCTCTTCGCTAATTTTAGGAGCGGAGTCAGATAATAAACTTTGAAGTGACGTGTCATTTCTAGGAGTAATCAAAGTATCATTCATTGAGTTTCCAAGTTAGTGTGTGCCCCCAACCTTCTTCTTCCTCTGAGAAGTGTAAAACTGTCATTCTTCATCTGAACACTGGCTCATGTGATCATCGGTCGGATTAGATATTAGAACCGCAGTAGAATGAAAGACAGTCGTAGTCATAGTGATAGGTTCCGATGTATGTGATGTGTGAATTGCCACCTCTGCACCTACTGCCCCTAATGCTACCTGAATAGGAGCTGCGGAGCTATCCTGACTTTCGGTCCGAACATTATAGTATGGTCAGGAGAAGGGTTTACATGGGCAGACACTATTTCCTGTCTTGTGGTGATTGCCTCCTCGGGTTGGCTGTCATGAGGTTTGCTGGGGGCGCGTTCAGGCACGTGAGGTGCACTAATAGCATGTTCCTGCCTTTACCTGTTAGTTCTCAACTGTGGGTGCAATCTGATGCATTTCTCTTGTGGGTGTCCAAACATCTTGCAGTGCTTGCATTAGTAAGGTTTTGTTCCATAATGATTTTCTGTCAATAACTATTGTGAGCACAGCTAAGTCAGACTTGTTCTACATCTGATAGTAAAATATCTCTTTCAATCAAAATCTTTGCAATAGATGGCCGTGAGAAATGAATTGTATGTGTCTACCTGTAATTTTTTTCCAAAGATAGTCTCAATTACATATAAGATAGGTAGGTCAAAGAATTAAAGCTTGAGTTCAGGGAACGAGACCCAAATAGACACAATTGAGGATTCTTGATTTGGATCAAAATCAGGGGTTCATTTAAGCAATTTCATATGATTGCCCTCGATTGTGATGAATTTCTTTTAGGGTTTAGCAATTTCGAAGATAGTCTCAATTGCATATAAGATAGGTAGGTCAAAGAATTAAAGCTTGAGTTCAGGTAATGAGAGCCAGATAGACACAATTGGGGGTTCTTGATTTGGATCAAAATCAGGGGTTCATTTAAGTAATTTCATATGATTGCCCTCGATTGTGATGAATTTCTTGAGAAAAATCCTTGTGTAATCTTTTTCAACGCTCAATTGTATCACAACATGTCTTCCGTTGAAAAGACTCGCTGTCAAGCCCCAACTAGTTTGAAATCTTTAAAAACCTTCCTGATAATCTTCATCTTAGGGTGACCTAATCGGAACTTTCCAACTAGTAAAAATTTGTGTTTTCCTGACAGAGTTGAAATTTCAGCGTCAGAGAAGAATAATATTTTTTTGCCTGCCTTTCTCTTTATTTTTTTTTTATGAAATTGCAATCTCCATGTCCTGCAACAGAATCATGACACATCTACGGGAACATCAGACTATCTGCAAGGTGAAAAAGGGAGCTGCGTTTGTGAACTTTAGCCGGATTATCACCAACGAGAGCGACGACGTAGAAAAGCCCATTAGCGTGCTTCACGCAAGCAAAGCAGGTTGGCGCAGCTTGCGGACTGCCACAGACGAACAGTCGAGCGGCTTTGACGTAGCAGATGCAACGCAAGTCCAGAAAACGACGCAAGCTCCGAATGGCAAACCGTAGCAAATTCAGAAGGCGACGCGAGCTCCGCATGACGACGAGGTGCACCCTTCTTCTTCAAGCAAAACGAATCAATTGACGAAGAAGAAAATCAATAGGGACACTCGATTTCGCCATCAGGAGAAACCTTAGCGAACAAAAGAGCCATCATTATATCAATAGGAACGCTAGCTCCCAACAAACCTGATGACAGCCAACCTGAGGAGGGAATCACCGCAAGACAAGAGTTGGTATCTGCCGCTTTCTCCCGACCATACTACAACAGATAATGGTCGGACCGAAAATCAGGATAGCCCCGCAACACTTATTCAGGAAGCATCAGGTGCAGAGGTGACAATTCACACTTCACATACACTGGAACCTATCGCTATAACAACGACTATCTTTCCTTCTACTGCAGTTCTAATATCTAATCAAACTGAGGATCACATGAGCCAGTCCTCTGACGAAGGATGACAGGTTTACATTTCTCGACGGAAGAAGAAGCACACTCCAACTTGGAAACTTAATGGATGATACTTTGGTTACTCCTGGCAATGACACGACACTTCAAAGTTTGTTATCTGGCTCCGCTCCTAAAACTAGAGAAAGATGCAGGATTAAACTGACTCGTCTCTAGCTACTTGTTTTCTGCAAATTTTAATTTTTTGAGTTTGTCTGTATCTTTTAGTTGGGATATTATTGTACTTGGTATCATATGGGTAGGGTGTCTCTATTGGCCCTCTCATACAACATTTATGTATATTTTCTATTTTAATAAAATTAGCCCTTCGGCTTTTCAATATATATATATAGTATTATACGAATTAATTTTTTTAAAATTCTCAAATATTTACCTTATAAGTCTCGACCAATAGCCTTAAGCTCATGCACGCTTGCCTTCAGCTCCCCTTCTCTCCTTCCTGCACGTGAGCACGAAGCTGATCTCTTCTTTTCTGCCCTAACCCACACTCGACCACGCGAGCTTTCACTCCCTCTTCGACTTCTTCTTATCTATCGTTTTCTTCTTCTCTGCCAACTTGGTCTTCCACCACATGTAAGCACGATAATAGTGCACGAAGCCGATCCTCCTTCCTCTGTAAGCGGACTTCAGACTCAACTTCGAAGGTTTTCTCCTTCAACTTCTTCTTCCTCCTCTTTGCGCACTCGGTTCTTTTAAGAACTCAATAGAGCAGCGCACGCAGAGGCTTTGACTCTCCTTCTCTTCCTCTACTTTCTCTTGCGAGAAAAGAATGAAGGTTACCTTCTTCCTCCTTCTTCGGCTAGGGCACACACAATCTTTCCCTCTTTTGATCTCTTGGTTTTTCTGTCTCATTCTCTATCGTTGTCTCTTATTGCTCTCTTATGTTTGATGGTTCGAATGAAGAGACGATCGAGTGATAGCGATATGTTTGAACCGAGAGGATGTGTCTGTAACCTGTGGTATCTGTTTTATTATTATTTTTTTTTATTATTATTATTATAACTTTCTGTTATTGCAATATCCCCTCATAAAATTTCATCCTCGATATTTGAAATAAAAATGAAAGTGAACTGACCTCAATTGAACAGTTGTGGATACTTTCCTTGCATCTCAGAGAACATTTCCCAATTGGCATCCTTTTTCGACCCGTGCTTTCATAAAATCTTCATAAATGGATCTCTTTGTTCCGCAACTTCTTCACATCATAATCCAGAAGTCTTTCAGACTCTTCAGCATAAGTCAGATCAGGTTGAATATCAACAGAGTCTGCTTTCATCCTATAGACTTCATTTGTAATATACTTCCTCGGTAAACAAATGTGGAAAACACTATGCACTATCTACATATGAGCAGGTAAAGCCAATCTATAAGCTCTACCTTCCCAATCCTCTCCACAATCTCAAATGGACCAACAAATCTAGGGTTGAATTTTCATGTCTTCTCAAAACATTGTACACCCTCCAATGGATTGACCTTAAAAAAAACAAATTCTACAACTTCAAACTAAACAGATTTGTGTTTGATATCATAATATTTTCTCTATCTATCCTGCACTGTCTTCAATCTACCTTTGATCAGTCTAATCTTCTCAGTAGCATCATCAACCAAATCAGCTCCAATGATCTTTCTTTCACATGTTTCAGCCGAACATAGAGGTGTCCTGCACTTCTTTCCATACAAGGGTTCATATGGAGACATACCAATGCTAGTCTAATAACTATTATTGCAAGTAAACTTTACTAAAGGTATATGTGATTCCAAACCTCCACTAAAGTCAAGGACACATAATCTTAGTAGTTCCTCCAAGGTTTGAAAGGTTATCTCTAACTGATCATCTGTCTAAGGGTGAAATACTGTACCAAAAGTCAGTCGAGCTTCCTGAACATTTTTCCACAATCTGGAAGAAAACTTGCCATCTCTGTCAAATATAATAGACTTCGACACTCTATGCAACCTTATAATTTGATCAACATTAAATTTGGCTAGCTTCTCAGCCGGACCTATCTGTCTAATAGGCAATAAAGGGGCAGACTTGGTCTATCGACAATTACTCATATAGCATCACGCCCCAAACGAAATCCAAGCAAACCATCACAAAATCCATCACAATCTCCTCCCATTTCCACTCTGGAATAGGTAAAGGCTGCAACTGACCTTCAAGACACTGATGCCCTGCCTTCACTAGCTGACAAGAAGAACACTTGACCACAAATTATGCCACACTTCTCTTCAATCCTGGCCACCAAAATGCTTCTTTAAGATCCTGATACATTTTATTGCTCTTTGGGTGAATAGCGTAGTCAGATAAATGTATTTCCTCTAGAATTTCTCGTCTTAAATCAACAATATATGGAATATAAACTGTCTTTATACCTCAATAAACCAGCCTGATCTATCACATATCTCTCTAAATTGCTTGTCTGAACCTGCTCCAGAACTTTCTGAATACACTCTCTGGCTAAGAAATCTTCAATTCTGCCCTTTAGAGTTAGTTGCACCGTCAACTGATATAGTTGAATTATTTTGTCATCACCACAATCAACTATAATTTCAACCTCTTCAAATCTTTAATTAATTACTCCTGCTGAGTAAATAAATAATTCAAATTACTTGAAGCTTTTCTACTTGGCACATCTGCCACCACATTTGCCTTTCTAGGATGATAATGATTATCTAAATCATAATCTTTAATAAATTTCAGCCATCACCTCTGCCTCAGGTTAACTCTTTCGAAGTGAAGATATACTTCAAACTCTGGCGATCAGTAAAAACTTCACATCTAACTTCATATAGATAATGTTTTCATATCTTGAGTGCAAAAACAATTGTAACAAGCTCCAAGTCATGCATGGGATAGTTCTTTTCATGATTTTTTTAAATTGACGTGATGCATAAGCAATGACCCTAACATGTTGAATAAGTACACAGCCCAAACCCCTCAAAGATGCATTGTTGAAAATTTAAAACTCATCAGAGCCAGAAGGAATGACCAAAACTGAAGCAGACATTAAGCAAGTCTTCAGTTTTTGAAAAACCTCCTCACAACGATCAGACGAGACAAGTCGGTCCTTTGGGTCAAACTTAACAACGACAAAACAATCTTTGAAAACCCCTCAACAAACCTCTTGTAATAACCAACCAGGCTCAGGATACTCCTAACCTTAGTAAAAGTAGTAGGTCTTTGTCAATCTGCAATCACCATCACCTTATTTAGATCCACAAATATGCCATTTGATAATGTGCCCAAGTAAAGCCACATTTTTAAACCAAAATTCACATTTAGAAAATTTGGCATAAAGTGCGTAAATGACCAGTATGACACAGCATGTAAATGACCAATATGACTAACTTCATCCCTCGAATACACCAAAATATCATCTATAAAGACGATCACAAAAATGTCCAAAAACTGTCTGAAGATCCTATTCAACAAGTACATGAAAACTGTTGGAACATTTGTCAGTCCAAATGTCATCACCATGAATTCATAGTGCCCATATCTAGTCCTGAAAGTATTTTTCTTCTCTAATCCTTAACTGGTGATTGTCTGATCTCAAATCAAAATTTGAAAATACAGGAGCCCCTTCCAACTAATCAAACAAGTCATCAATCCTCGACAGTGGATGCTTATTTTTAACGGAGTTTATTCAACTCCCTGCAGTCATCCTGAAGCTCCCATCCTTCTCCACAAATAACACTAAAGCTCCCCAAGGTGAGGTGCTAGGTCTGATAAAACCCTTATCTAGAACTCCTGTAGTTGGTCTTTCAGCTTCTGCAACTCCTTAACTGTCATTCTGTGGTGTGCCTTGGATACAGGATCAGAACCTGACAAGAGCTCAATAGTGAAATCAATCTCTCGCAATGGTGGTAGTCCTAGTAAATCATTCAAAAACACCTTTGGATATGCTCTTAGCACTGTAATATCAACCAAAAACTTCGCTTCCTTAGAATTATCTACTACTTGAGTATGAAAACTATGACTTCCATGATTGAATAATTGGCAAGCTTTCATACATGTAATTATCATAGATGTCAATCCTTTGTCACCAGAAAATTTAACTTCTGCCTCCCCAAATACATTTACTTTGACTGTCTTCTTATTGCAATCAAAAGTGACAGTTTTCAGACATCCAATTCATGCCTAAAATCACACTGAATTCCACCAAGGGCAATACAATAAGTTGGGCATTAAAACTCTTTCCACCAATCATAAGCCCCACCTCATATGATTGATCAACTTCCAGAAAAAACGATTTGGCATTCGAACTGATAATATCACAAGTATTGAAATGACATTCAATTACATCAATTTAGCCTTTTCATAGGCTATAAAAGAATGTGATGCTCCTGAATCAAATAATACTCTTATCGGACTACTCTAAAGATATATGATACTTATCATTAAAATCATCGCAATAAATATTTAAAATTAGCTTATTAATATTTATTTTTTTTACTTGTTTTATGTATGACGTGACATGAATACTGTGATTCTTAAAGTGCACTAACTTGAAATTTTTAAAGAGAAACATAATTGTGATGACGTCTGTGAATCCTTAGCTTCATCCTGCGATAATGCATATACTCTGGGTTGAACAATCTGTTGTCTGACTTGCATTTGACACAGACCCAAAAAATTCAGTTGTCCTGGGTCTACATAGCTCCTCTGAAGTGGTGCAACACTGCCTCTGGAATCTGCTAGAGCCTTCTGACTCAATTTAAGGCGATTCTTCGCCTTATGCCCTGGCTGGTGACACCAAAAGCAAGTGTTGGATTCAGATAGACACTCAACCTTATGAGACTTTCCACACTTGTCACATTTCTTCACTTCAAATTGAATGACAATGCTGTTGGATCTAGGCTTCTTAGCACTTGTACCAATTGACTGAAAGGACAACCTCTGAGGGTCTTGAGGAAACCAAGATCTCTCTGAATTTCTTCTTTTCTGAATATCCCTCCTCTGAGTAGCCTCTAGATTTAGCTATGTGCTAGTTCTCTCCACCAAAATAAAATAATCATTGAATCCAAGAGAAATTAATAGTTTTCTAAGCTCTTCTCTAAGCCCAGTCAAAATCGGTGGCAATTCAATGCATTAGGAATCAATTGAAAAGCATACTTAGAGAGCATGGTGAATTTAGCTTCATACTGCATAATAGATCAATCACCCTGTACCAACCTGACAAACTTGTCCTGGATCTGTTTTCTGGCAGACAAGGGTATGAATCAGTCTCTAAAGATGCTCACGAACTCGACCCGCTGAATCATGTGACTGGCACTACACCCAAATTTCTCTTGCAGCTGTCCACACCACCATCTCCCTGCTCCCTCTAATGTAAATATGGCCAGTGTAACCATCCTCTCTGAAGGACAATAAAATCCATCTAGGAACTTCTCCACTCTCAGCAGCTAGTTTTCAGCATTCACGGGACCTCTTCCTCCAGAAAAGAGAGGTGGTCTCATGTTTTGAAATAATTTCAAATACTTATTCATTTGACCCCCTCAACTCGAACTGACTTGAGTCTGAGAACTCTTAATGAACTGCGATTATGCAGTCATCATCTTAGTACAAACATCAGTATTCACAGTAATCTGTGGGGGTGCATTAACTTCTACAACATCATCTTCAGTTTGGTCTCCCCGATATTTCATATTTCTAAAATAACAAAATAAATATTATAATTAGATATAATTTAATTCTTTATCAATATTACTTATGAATTAAATTAATCATTATCCTAATGGTTTTTTTATATCATGATCAAACATAATCTCTCTGATACTACTTTTGTCACAACTCGATCTGATGTTTAGAACTTACTAAGTCAAGAATAGTAGTCAGATGGTATTAACATTTAACTATTCACATTTTGAAAACTTCTAACACATTAAAAAGTCACTGATCCACAAAGTGCAATAAAATCTAAAGCATCCAAAAACAATAATATCTAAAAATAACATCTAAAGCAGTACTAAAGAGCATATCGATGTCTGAAAAAAATAGTAAAGAGAAACTATTATCATAAGAAATACACCTAACAATGGCCCTTCACTGGTAAACAAAGTCTCTCCTATGAGACATCAACTTAAGACTTTCATTTTCCAAAAGAAAATATTAATTTGCAATTATAAGTATAAGTTAATGAGTAATTACAACATAATATGCATTAAATTATTATGTTATGCTATGCATGAATGACCAAAAGAAATACACTTAATTTCATTAAAATAGTAAATTTATTCATTCCATTTCATTTTAAGTATTTATCAATTTAATATCTTTAATAGTCATCACAACATTACCGTCACACCCAAAAGCACCCTCAAATTGTACTCGAAGGTACACCTTTATCATTTCATTTAGTGTGCACATGTATATTGCATCCCTTGCCAGTATCATCTTGGGTAATCCTGCATGACTTAAGCATTTATTTATCATTTCATATCCTTTATATTACTTACATTTAAAAACATTAAACATTAATTTTCTCTTTCTCGTTCATTTCTTTGAATTCTTAAGCTACAACATGCATAAAATAATTGTTTAAAGCATCAAAGAAATTCTTTATTTAAAAACTTTAAATTTAACACATAAAAAAATAATTACTCACATTTGCTTACAAGAAACTTTTAAAATATTTTGCCCATTTACTTCATTTTTTTAACTAACACCTAAATCAATTAAAAGTACATACAACTATAAGAATTATATCCTAAAGAAAATCTTATTTAAATATAAAGAATTATAAAAATACTAATCTCTTTTAACTTTAGGATTCTTTGCCTTCCTCAAATCCGAAATATTTATTGACTTTCTTCCTCGCTCTCTAACAATAACAAAGTTTAACATCATTAATTTAACTAATTATATTATGAATTTCAATAACAACAAAAGACTTAGCTTTTACCTTATAGGTTTTGAGTTTGATCTCCTCCCTTGCTTGCTTCATAAACTTCTTCTTCTAAGTGAAAATCACAGTATTAAAGTCCAAATTAAATTTTATCTTGAATTTAAACACTCACACATACACATAAAATTATATGTATATATGTGTGTGTGTGTCTATATATATATATATATATATATAAAGGTTAATATATTAACACTTAACACAAGAAAGATACAAATATAATGTGTTGGAGGGCCCAAACATGACACCCTGCCCAAACCAAAACCACAAGGGGTTCCAAAACTAGAAAATACAGAAAAGTACATTAGAGACATAAAGAAAAAACCTAAAAATGTTGAAATATATAGTATTAGGTGGCTAGAGAGCAACCCAATTTGGTTTTGGCAAGCTAATATGTTCTAGGGAAGGAGCAAACTAATAAGTTGGTAAGATGATTGCCATTGCCGGTAGTAACCAATGTCAGCAGTAACCAATGTATCATCCAATATGTTCCCGAGCTAGAGTCGGCCTCCATTCTTTTGCTTCCTCCTAGAATAGACCTGTCATTCCATTCCGAGGATTGAGGATTGGGTCTTCTGATCTTGTTCTAAAGTGTGTTGGAGATGTGCAGATAGTTGAATATTAGAAGCAACTACATGTTGTATCGGTTGATCTGTTATTGGATCAAAAAATTCCCCTCTCGTGTTTCTTGACATGTATGTGAGTCTTCTTCAATAACAATGAGTGGTATAAGCACAACTGGATCTGTAGTTGTAGTATGTTGTTCTTCTTCAGGAACTGCGGTGTTGGGAAGAGGATCGGGTTGCATCTTCTCAACAAGGATAATATGTGGTTGTTCTTTAGCGATATTTAGAGATAGCAAATAATAGAGCTGTGGCCAAACATATTACAATGAGAGCAATAAGGAGGGTGTGATTCGATTTCAACCTTTTGCCAATACCGGTTATGAGTGCTTCCAATCCACACCTTATCCGGAGCTGGTTGAGTCATATCTCTCTCAACTAACACACAAGTCACAGAGGGTCTGGTGACAGCAAGCGTGAGACTATCAACCCTGAGAGGCTTACCGTAAGCAGTTGCTAAGAAGTAGAGAATTTCTAAGTTAAACAGACGTAATTTTAACCCCGAGAATTTTATCCAAACTGGAATGATAGGGGAAATGATAGGGGACTCCGCTTTTGCGCTTTTGGGTCGAAACCAATAGTCCACTTCAGAATTTTCATATAGCGGTTGTCGATCCTGATAACTTTCCGAGAAAATATGCGAGTGTAATCGACATCATGAGACAACTGAATCAGTATGTGACGACCGTCAAGTAAACCAATATTCCAACTGTCCAATAGCTTCATAGCCTCAAAATCATTCCGAATGATCTCCAGTTTTGGGTGACCATATAGAAATTTCTCCACTAGAGCAAAGCGCCAGGAGGACGCGAGAATACTAGTTTCAACCTCTGTGAGAATAAGAGCAAGTTTCTCATTTTTTTCTCAATTTTTTTATGAAGGTGTGATCGCCACCACCTTCAAGACCGTCGTGCGTCGTGAAAAGAATGAGGAACATTGCAGGACTTGTCAATATGAAAACCAGACTCTGACCCTGAAAGAGAAGCACGAGTAGAAATAGGAATGTCGCCGGCAAGTGCAATGGTATAAGAACGGATCATGGATTGTGGATGCCATCCCCAAAGCACAGCTAGGGGAGCCGCTGGAAATAGGCGAGCAAAACTTCGGAGGTAGTAGAGCTGCGAGCCGTCGACTGCAGGTGAGAGACGCGATCCGAGAAGAACTATCTGTCGGGCAGGGCGACAGAGCAAGAGAGACGACGCGCGTCGTCAACTGCGGAGTTCGAGAGCGTGAGACTGGAGGATGAGAGTTGCGGGCGTCGTGGAATTTCGTGGAATACGAGAGCTGCGAGCATGGTCGAGAGCATGTGAGACGTCGTCGAGTGTGCGCGTCGTGGACTCGTCGACTGGAGGACGTCTGTGACAGCGTGAAACTTCGTCGTGAAAGACGACGAAGAGAAATGAGAAATCAATGAATCACCGTCGGGAATCGTCAAGGAGGAGCGAAACCCTAGCAACCATATATATATATATATATATATGATTTCTTTTTTTAAATTCTCAAATATTTACCTTATAACTTTCGATCAGCAGCCCTAAGCTCATGCACGCCCGAGTTCAGCTCCCCTTCTCTTCTTCCCATACGCGAGCACGAAGCTGATCTCTTCTTTTCTTCTTCGTGGCTCGGCGGAACTCGACTGAGCAGCGCACACATAGGTTCAGCTCTACCCTAACCAACAATCGACCACGCAAGCTTTTCCACCCCCTTCGACTTCTTATTCGTCATCTTTTTCTTCTCGACCGAATTCGTCTTCCACTGCACGCAAGTATGGTAACAGTGCATGAAGCCAATCCTCCTTCCTCTGTAAGCAGAGTTCGGACTCGACTTCGAAGCTTTTCTCCTTCAACTTCTTCCTCTTTGCACACTCGGTTCTTCTCATTCAATCTTGACGAACTCAACAGAGCAGCACACGCAGAGGCTTTGACTCTCCTTCCTTCTTTTCCTCTACTTTCTCTTTCAGAGCAGCACACGCAGAGGCTTTGACTCTCCTTCCTTTTCCTCTACTTTCTCTTTCGAGAACAGAAGGTTGCCTTCTTCCTCATTCTACTTCTTCGACTAGAGCACACACGATCTTTCCCTCTATTGTCTTAGGTTTTTCTCTCTCATTGTCTCTTACTCGTTTGCTTATGTTCGATGGTTCGAATGACGAAACGATCAAATGATAGCAATATGTTTGATCCAGGGGCATCTATCTCCTTTAACCGTCGGTATCCATTTATTTTATTATTATTATTTTAACTCTCTGTTATTACATGTGCATCTGTCTAGGATGAATGTCGGAAACAACAAACTAGGAATCTGGTTCAATCTTTTGTGCTGGTTCAACAAGCTCAACCTCAAAACCTGGGTGAACTCTTTTGAAATTTGTTTTTTCCTATTTAGCACTAGTATTATGTTAATTTTTGGGGGAATTATATATGTATTTGCTTGTGGACTTATTAAAGACTTTTGTTTTGTTTTGAGCATATTGGAGATTGCATTCTCTAATATTTACATTAAGAAGTGTTGTATTATCTTTCTTTTGCAAGAGGTATATATGTAGCTTATGCAAGAACAGGTGATGAACCTCCTCGCTATCTCGTGGTTCTCTCTTCGTTGTTTTCAAACTGAACAGCCACCAAACATCCCCTATCCCTTTCCATAAGCCATTGAATTCTCATATTCTCATTCCCATATCATTCCACAACCATCTTCCTACTAAATATGCTTCTTAAACACCTTATAGAAGCCCTATAAAGGTGTCAATTTGCCCAAAATATTATACACAATATATTATTCAATCAAAAGGTAGAATATATATATCTGATGATATTAATGGTCGAACCATCAATACACATTCTCCATTAATCATCTTCTTTGGGATTAGCAAGGCTAAAATTGCACAAGAATTCAGACTAATAATAAATTTTTCCTAGGTACTCAACTTATCTTTCGAGATAGGTCATGCCTAGAGGAATTCAATCTATGATGGGGAAAGTCGATAAATTATGAACTTATTAGATATGTTGATTAGATCTAAGGGAAATTTGTCAAAAATTAGTTTCATAAAAAAACTTCAAAATTACAAGATTTGAAATATCCATGAAGAAGTAAATCTATGTGAAGTAACAAATACTTAAAAAAGTGGCAATAGATATACTTGAGGAATAAAAAAGAAACATCTTAATAAACAAAAGTAATTAGTGGTGGAATAATAATATGCAAGAAAACATAAAATATAAAAAAATTTGTTATGAAAATTGGTTTAAATGTAAAAACTTAGAAAACACAAAAAAATATAAGAAGACACGTAGAACATCTAAGAGAACAATTCGTGATGCTAAGAATTTTGTTTTTAGTAATCTTTATAATATATAAGATCCTAAATAGGGTGAAAGATATATGCAAAAACTAGTTAAACAAAGAGAAAAAAAAGGGTACAAATTATTGATGGTTATTTATATGCAAAAACTAGTTAAACAAAGAGAAAAAAAAAGGGTACAAATTTTTGATGGTTCCGCGATTGGCAATGCTTTGAAGGGGATCGTCAAGCAAGGAACTTCGCGAGCCGAGACTTAAGGGCAGAAATCTCCTTCAGCTTCGCGAGATCAGGAAGGGGCGGCTTCGTGAATCACGTGGCAAATATTGCATATTGGAACGGTAAGGTTGGCTGCGGGGTCAATCCTACGGCCCTGCGTTCCGTCAAATTCGCGGCGGGCGGGGCCACGAACGCCTGATTCAAATGCCAAATCCTACAATCGCGTCACGGTTTACGGCTGCGCCGCACAAAAATAGCAGCCCCAAATGGGCCCTAAAAGTTGTAGTTTATTGTGCATAACATAAGATAATATAAAACTAAGTTTAAATTTAGAGTACAATAGAACATCAAAACTCATTATTTTTCCCCGCCAACTTTTAATGTGATGACTACCACTTCATATTCTTAAAAATGGTCATCAATTTAAAAATTACTTATAAGCGATATATTTATATTTTTCTTAGCATTTGGTTTTGCTCCAACAAGCACCTAGGTCATGCATATTTCATCAGCATTAGACAATCATGTCTCTTTTTAGGAGTGCCTAATCTGCTTTACAACATTATCTCTAACTACATCTAACAAAATGACGAAATCTAGTAAATTTATCGTCATGCAAACATGGTTTATATCTTTAACAAACCAAATGAAATCTAATACGAGACTTAGGGTGAGTTAGCCATTCTTGAGAATTTAAAGACAATTTGCTTTTTTGGCAAAATAAAGTTCCTCTAATATTCAAATTAATTAATAAATAAATAAAGTAGAGCAGTAGGAGTAATTAACAATAAACATGTAAAGTTAGAAAAATAGTAACCCTTTCAAAGTCAATAAATTACGTCAGCCACGTTGTAACAGTAAGTATTTAGATTTAGCTGTAGAATACCTATTCCATAACCAATTAGGTTGATAACTGTCAACTTTGTATCAGAAAATAGAGCGGCAGAAAATAAAACCACCACCCAGTCCCTCACAACTCCAGCAACACGAATAGTCAGTGCACTTGTTCTCGAGATAACAAGGAAAACTGAGAGATTGAGCACAAAGGTGCAGAGGCAGTTAAGAAACAATATAAGAGGTGGAAAGTTCCAAGGCCCGGCAGAATCCATTTTTGGCTTGTCAAGGAATAACCATGGGACAAAGAGGCAGAATGCGCTGCAAAGAAAAAGCTTTTTTTTTTTTTTTTTTTTTTTTTTGCAAACAAAGATAACATAATGTCAAACTAATTTATAATCTTAGAAAAGGTGTGAGAGATGACATACCTGCATGGACTGACATAATACATCACTGATATTGAGTTCAGGCGTATGCCTTTTCTTTTCACAAAAATTTCCATGAAGATAAGCCTGAGGGCTTCTCCTACCACACCACCCATCTGATATACCACTCCAACCCAACTAACAGTGACTTCCCCATAGGAGGCAATAATAACCCCTAAACTGATGACAGACATTATCAGAAACATTCTGCAACTCAGTACTTCAAGGCCAGCCGCAGCGCCAAGAATGAATACAGCTACGGGCACTGCAAAAGCAACACAGAAAATATACACACTTGCACATCAAGAGACGAAGAGCAGGGAAACACTATCATTGTGCTTAAAAGAAAGAGCATAGGCGTCACTTACTGACAGCTTTCAACATCTGCGCAAAAGCAACAGATATGTAGAGGTATGCACTGTTTCCCAACCATAGGGTCATTGCAAACATTGCACCAATTGGAATAATGGAGGTAAAATATCTGGGTTTTAATAAGCCAATTAGTACAGTATTGCATATTCCCTCTACGAAAGTGATAGCATTTTTTTGGAAAACTAATTGAGCCACTTGTCAAAACTAATTGAGCCACTTGTCACTCAAAAGAGGAAAGACTAGCAGTTTTAACAGAATAAAAAAATATATATTTTCAATAAGAGAGACAAGGCTGCAAGTTTCAAAGGTTCTTAAAAGTCGTATGATGTAAGAGGATTTCCTTCACTCAATACAAAAAATAAACAACAATCATAGAACTACAGGCTTAACATCTTATGGTCCACAATGGACTGATAGGTCATATACTTGTATTCGGACATGATTGATGAAGAAGTCATGGTCATCTTCGTAAAAAAATTTAGCTACACCTTCTCCATAGATCAGAAATTTTGAAGGAAATGATCCTGTCAAGCGGTCTTAGGTAACAATGCAAAACCCCTTAAGTTGAATGAAGTCGAACTCTTAAACATCAACGCGCCTTTTAGTGTAACGGTGAAATTTCAATATAAACTCCAAAGTTAAGCATGCTCGTCATGGTGCACTCCTAGGATGGGAAACCTCGTGGGATATTACACCAACGAGGCAGAATCATGTACTATTTGGCCAAAGCGGAGACTAACTTGATGGTTGAGAGTTTGTACGGTCAAAAATGGTAGCAGAGCATAACAATAACCGAAAGATGAGAACTAGGAGGTATACAAAACAAAGAGGTACGCCATGAGAGACACTTTTTGAACCCAATGTGAGACAAAGTGCTACATAGTGGGAGCACCTCTTGAATCTGCAAGGGCCACCTCTAGAATCCTATATACGTGGTGGATGATTATCGGATACGAGAACTGACGAGCACAACAGCTACTTAAGTGGGGGAGATTGTGAAACCCCTTAAGTTGAATGAAGCTCAACTCTTAAATATCGAGATGTCTTTTAGTGTAACGGTGGAATTTCAATATAAACTACAAAGTTAAGTGTGCTCATCATGGAGCACTCCTAAGATGGGTGACATCTTCGGAAGTTATACCAAAAGGGCAAAATTTTGATGTCATTTGGACAAATCGAACAATATGTTGATAAGTGAGTTCGGGTTGTTACAAACATTACGGCAAAGAGTTTATCTCCGAGAAAGAATCAATTTTCGCATTTTGATGTCATTTGGACAAATCGAACAATATGTTTATAAGTGAGTTCGGGTTGTTACAAACATTACGACAAAGAGTTTATCTCCGAGAAAGAATCAATTTTCGCCTCGGTTTGAGTTCAAATGGAGCCAAAAAAATATCAGCCACAAGCCACATTTTTTACCAATCTAATCTTGACGTTAACTTCAGGCCAACCAAGATAAGATCCAACTCAATTGAAATTTGCTTGAAAATAAAAAATTATGAGTATTTTTAATATTAAATATAATTACATACTTGTGCAAATGCATGTAAGCATATATATATATATATATATATATAGAATAACACACACACACACTAAGGAATGGGTCGGGGCGTGAGGTCCCCAACCCATCCTATTGGCTCAACCCCCGTAAGGTCATGCGCCTAAATATTTGAGTACCTCCTTTTTAAGACAACAGTTGTCAGAGGCGGGATCCGAAACTCAGACCAAAGGGGACTTACACCACCGAAGCGGATGCTATACCAAATGACCTGGGAATGCGGTATATATATATGTCATATATATATATATATATATATATATATATATATATATTCACTCCCCCTTAAGGGTTAAGGGTTAACTATGGTGTGACAGAGGTGATCGATCCAATCAGACCAAACTTTCACCAGCACTCGTCCTCACTTGACAAAATCAAGACCCAGCGAGTAAAAGAATTAGTCTAATTAAATCGCCACAAATAAAAACAATTAATTTCATTTTATTATTCGTTCATATATTTAGAAGCGTGAAAATCATATCATTAAAACATATACAGAGCTCCAGAATTCTATTGACTGCCTAAATCTATACAATGCAAAAGTTGTACATGTCACATCAAGCTACTCGTCACGATGCTCCTTACAATTTCCCAAAAAATAACAGTGAGCTACAACAAGCTCGACAAAATAATCAGAATTAAATAAGATTTTCTAAATAAAAAATAAACAAGGTGCATGTCCATATGTAGCTCAAATAAATGTCCACATCACAAGTCATAATATATTATAATCGTATAAAATATGTAAAAAAGTCATGTAAGGCAAGGGAAAATGAAAGTTGTATACAACATGAATTTTATTAATTTATGCGTAATTATAAACATATTTATAAGAGTCATCAATCTAATCATAGGAATGTCACTTGTAATTATATAAGCCTCAACTATTTCCAATGTCATACCATGTCATGAGTTGTCGTCTAGCCTGAAGGCTACATTAAGTATTAATAAAAGTTAGGCCCCTCCCAATATAGCATTTATCAATAGTTCATCTGGTACCAACAGTTTCCTACATTCCGTCCCTATTTCATCCTAACAGTTCCCAAAATTTCATCTTTGTTTGAATACCATGAGACAAAAATCCTATTTTTCTTTATCATCAATACTTACAAGTATTCATGTAATAGCTTACAGATAACATCACTTATGATATTTCATAAATCATAATTCTTATAGCAAACATTCATTATAATATTTATGTTGTCGATTATGAGCATCTTTCAATCTATCTCTGACTAACCTGATTTTTTCTGTGGATTCATCAAGTGACTCGGGAACTAACATTTGATATTCACTCAATTCAACCAAACATAATAGAGTTCTGTATTTTGCAAATACGATTTGGACCTGAGTCAAATTGAAGAATTTATGTCGTGGTGTTAACCTGATTGAAAGTGGTACACCACCTGATTGAAAGTGGAATGAACCAATCCTTGAAAGTGGAATGGACCGAACCTTGAAGACTTTAACAAAATTATCTCACTGAATTTGTGGAAGAGTGGTTAGCTGAAATCTCTCTTTATGCTGTGTTTGCCACCACCTCTCAGCTTCGCCTTCTAGAAAGCCTATGAGAGATTGAAATGAGGTTAAATAAAGCCCAATAGCAAAATATATTACAAAAGAAAGAAATTACAGATAGATTGTATGAGATGGCCCAAGCATGACGTCTTACCGACACGATAAACACCACATAAACACCACATGCAAATAGTTTCAGAAAAAGAGAAAAGACAGAAAAATACATGAGAGCCCAAAAACCAAGTGCCAAAACATGTAATATCAGGTAGCTAGAGAGCGACCCAATTTTATCTTGTCTCTGTCTCTAGTTCTAGAAAGGAGCCAGTTGAGCTTGAGTCGGCCTCCATTCTTCTTCTTCCTCCTAGAATAAATCTGTCATTCCTCATCCGAAGAATGAATCATCTGATCCGTGGATTAGTCTAAAGTGTGTCGGACATGTGTAGGTTGTTGAACATTGGAAGCATCTACTTGTTGTACCAACTGATCTTTTATTGGATCAAATGAGCACTCTCATGTGTCTTGGCATGTAAGTGAGTCTTCTTCAATAACAATGAGTGATATAGAGAAGTTTGGATCAATATTAATAGTATGGGGAGATGTTTCACAAGACTCCAGAGTACCATGCTCTAATCCAGCAGTTGGAATAGAGTTTTCAAAAGCAGGAGCATCCAGGGGTGGAACAGCTTGGGTATGATCATCATCTAAGACAGCAAAGGTTTAAATAGCAGGGTCATCAGAAAATTTCTTATTAAGAACAGCGTCAATCAGATGAGCAGAGCTAGTTTAGTTGCGGTGTTGGAAAGGGGGTCGGGTTGCATCTCCTCAGCAGGGATGGTAGGTGACAAGACGTCCACCTCCAGTAAGTGGCAAGACGTCCACCCCCAATTCGGTACGAATAGATTTTTGAACGGGTTGTTGATCTTTAGCAATATACAACCTTAATAGTAGAATTGTGGTCAAACATACTACAATGAGAACAATAAAAAGTGTGTGGTTGTATTTCAACCTTTTGCCAACACCGGTTGTGAGTGAATCCAACTCATACCTCATCAGGAGCTGGTTGGGTGATATCTTTCTCAACTAACACACAAGCCACAAAGGGTCTGGTGATAGCAAGCGTAGGACTATCTACTTTGAGAGACTTACCGTAAGCAGTTGCTAAGGAGTAGAGAATTTCAAAGTTGAACAGGTGTAATTTTAACCCCGAAATTTTTTTCCAAACAGGAATGATGTTTCAAAGTTGAACAGGTGTAATTTTAACCCCGAAAATTTTTTCCAAACAGGAATGATGAGGGACTCCGCTTTTGGATCAAAATCAATAGTCCACTTCATGATTTTCATAAAATGGTTGTCAATCTTGATTACCTTTCGAGAAAAAATACGAGTGTAGTCAGCACCGTGACATAACTGAATGGATATATGTCAATCGTCAAGTAAGTCAATATTTAATCTACCTGATAGCTTCATAGCATCAAAATCTTTCCTAATGATCTCGAGTTTAGGGTAAGATAAAGGAATTTCCCCACTAGAGCAAAACGCCAAGAAGATGCAAGATTATTGATTTCAACCTCAGAGACAAAAAGAGCAAGTTTCTCATTTTTTTTATCAAGTTTTTTAATGAAAGTGTGATCACCAACACCTTCAAGAACCTTGTGGAAGAATTGTGGAAAAATGCAGAACTTATCGATACCAAAACTAGGCTCCGAACCTGCAGACAGTAGCGGCATAACTCCGCTCCATCCGCGTGTCAGAGAAGGGCAACAAGGATCGGACTAGGTGTATGCTCGACGGAAGGGACGAGGTCGAGCAGAGAAGGATCTGACGTCAGAACACAGTCAACATGAAGAAGGATGAAGTGCTAGAAGCCGCACCGCAAGAACAAGGAGAAGCAGGCAGTCGAGGCACGGGCGAAACAGGTGAACGAAGTCGAAGCAATCGCAAAGTCGAGCGGACAAATTTGAAACAGATGATGTCCCGAAATTGGAGCAGAAGAAATAACTAAGTCGTATCAGTGCGAGAGCCTTACTCTGGCAGGGAGAGGAGGAAGACGGCGAAACTGTCGGCCGAAACCCTTCATCATCGGGTTGGAATAGAACTGAAGGAATCAAGGATGGATTTTGCCATCGGCCGAAACCCTAGCAGAACTACCTGTCATCATAGGAGGAACTATATATGTAAATAACAAAAAATAATGGCGTCGGCAACGACATCGGTGACTGCTAGGGTTTCGCTCCTCAATGGAGATTCCCGACGGTGATTCATTGATTTCGCATTTCTCTCCGTCGTTTCCCGCGAGATGAAGTTTTCACGCTCTCGCAGACGTCCTCCAGTCGACGAGTCCACGACGCGCTTCGACGACGCTCGCAGCTCCTATACTCGAGGATGCTCGCAGCTATCGTCCTCCAGTAGACGGCTGCAGACGTCCTCCAGTCGACGAGTCCACGACGCGCTTCGACGACGCTCGCAGCTATCGTCCTCCAGTAGACGGCTAACGTTCACGCGCAGTGGACTACTCGCATCGTCTCTTTTTCTCTATCGCTCTGCCCGACAGACATTTCCTACTCGGCTCGCGTCTCTCACCCGCAGTCGACGGCTTGCAGCTCTACTACCTCCAAAGTTTGCTCGCATATTTCCAGCGGCTCGCCTAGCTGCTTTGAAGATGGCATTACAGACTCTTGTCGACAGAGATCACGATCCGTTCTTATGCTACTGCACTTGCCGGTGACATTCTTCCAATTCATACCCGTGCTCCTCTTTCAGGTTCAGAGCCTGGTTTTCATATTGACTAGTCCTACAATGTTCCTCAACCTTTCCACAACGCTCTTGAAGGTGGTGGTGATCACACCTTCATAAAAAAACTCGAAAAAAAAAGAGAAGTCTGCTCTTATTCTCACAGAGGTCGAAACCAGTATTATCGTGTCATCTCGGCGATTTGCTCTAGTGGGAAAATTTCTTTATGGTAACCCAAAACTGGAGATCATTCGGAAAGAGTTTGAGGCTATAAAGCTATTGGGCAGTTGGAATATTAGTTCACTTGACTGTCGGCACATACTGATTCAGTTATCTCATGATGTCAATTAAACTCGCATCTTTTCTCGGAAAGTTATCAATCTCGGAAAGTTATTCTCGGAAAGTTATCAAGATCGACAACCGTTATATAAAAATTCTGAAGTTGACTATTGGTTTCGACTCAAAAGCGGAGTCCCCAATCATTCTAGTTTGGATAAAATTTTCAGGGTTAAAATTACGTCTGTTCAACTTGAAAATTCTCTACTCCTTAGCACCTACTTACGGTAAGCCTCTCAGGGTTGATAGTCATACGTTTGCTGTGACTAGAAACTTCTATGGCTTGTGTGTTAGTTGAGAGGGTTGAGAGGGATATCACTCAACCAGACCAGCTCCGGATGAAGTATGGATTGGAACCACTCACAACGGGTATTGGCAAAAGGTTGAAATCGAACAACACCATTCTTATTGCCCTCATTGTATTATGTTTGGCCACAGCTCTACTATTTGTTATCGTTTACATCCTCATCTACAGTCGAATATCACTAAAGAACAGCCACCTATTATCCCTGTAGAGAAGATGCAACCCGATCCTCTTCCCAACACCGCAGTTCCTGAAGAAGTACAACATACTACAGCTACATATCCAGTTGTGTTTATACCACCCACTGTTATTGAAAAAGACTCACTTACATGCCAAGACACACGAGAGTGCTCCTTTGATCAAATACCAGATCAGCCGGTACAATATGTAGTTGATTCTAATATGTTCAACAACATACACATGTCCGACCCACTTTAGACCAATCCACTGATCAGGTGAGTCAACCTTCGGATGAGGAATGACGGGTCTATTCCAGGAGGAAGAAGAAGAATGGAGGCCGACTCCAGCTCGGGAACAGATTGGATGATACATTGGTTACTACTGGCAATGGCAATCATCTTACCAATCTATTAGCTTGCTCCTTCCCTAGAATCAGAGATAGAGGCAAAACCAAATTGGGTTCATCTCAAGCCACCTGATACTATGTACTTCAGCATTTTTAGGTTTTTTCTTTATGTCTCTAATATACTTTTCTGTATTTCCTAGTTTTGGAACCATTTGTGGTTATGGCTCCGGTCTGGGGTTCGATTCCCCCTAAGTGTAGGGTGTGGTACTCAAATTATAAGCGCATGAGGGATGGTCGGGCCTCATATCATATCCTCCGGCCATTCTTTTATATATATATATTTATTTATTTATTTATTTATGAAAAGACAAAATTCATTGATAAAAAAATAGAGTATGCAAAGGTTTTAGTGAGTGGATACAAAGATCTCACTCACATGGATTACAAACGTATTCCCCAAAAATAAAACAAAAAGAAATAACTCTTAATCATGGTGGGTGTAGTCGGTGGATCTACCGCTTCCCCTTCCCCTAAATCTATGGATGGAGTCCAGCAACATACTGAGATGTGGGCTTCCGCCCGAAACAATGATACAATCATCCTGAGAGTTGCTGAGATCTTGCATTCATTTCTTCTTCATCTTCCTGAGAGTTGCTGAGATCTTGCATTCATTTCTTCTTCATCTTAGATTTGTAAACCTGTCATTATCTGCCAGAGGAAGTCTCGTGTGAACAATAGGTGGATCTTCGATGGAGGTAAACTGCTGATCTAACTCAGCCTGCAGCACACCTGATCATGGTACTCCTCCATAACATGAGTACGCTTCGATGGAGGTAAACTACTGATCTAACTCAGCCTGCAGCACACCTGATCCTGGTACTCCTCCATAACATGAGTACGCTCTTCTCTCGCAGTAGGTGGATCCAAGCCACTTCGGCTAGCATCTACTACAACACAATTCGTAGAATCTATAATCTGAGGAAGAGTTGTCTCAACAACAGTACGCAGGAACTGTTAGTCTGATTGGTGAGGAGTAGCCTCATGAGTTAAATTCTCATTCAACATTTATGAAAGAATAACAGTGGTTGCTATATTTTCCTCCACATGGATGATGTTGTTAAGACCTGCCAATCTCAAATGTGAGTGAAACCTGAAGAATTTGACTGAGGTGTGCCCAAACAGTTTACAGTGATTGCAGTAGTAAGATCTTTGTTCAGTTACAATTGACTGTCAATACCCATTGTGGGTTGTACCCATATTTCGTCCACATCAGGGAGGGTGATATCCCTTTCAACAAGAATTCTTGTAACTGAAGGTCTGGTTATATTGAAGGTGGGTGTATCCAATTTCATAGGTTTCCCTAGTGCAACTTCAATAGATTAGAGGACTTGGTGGTTGCAGTAGTGCAATTTTAAACCAGGTAGTTTAAACCATATTGGAAATTCAAGAGACCACGTAAGCAGTATCATAAATTTTTCCTCTATTGTCATAAACTTTTTTGAAAATATTTTGGCATAGTCTTCCACTTTAGATAAATATATCATCACATGTCTTCCATCAAAGAGGCCACCATTCCAGATATATCATCACATGTCTTCCATCAAAGAGGCCACCCTTCCAGAGTCTCAATAGTTTGAGATCTTCAAAAGTCTTTCGAACAATTTCTATTTTGAGATGTCCCGATTGGAACTTCCCAATGAGATTGAATTTGAACTTGTTAACCAGGTTGAAAACTTCAGCATCAGAGAAGAAAAGAGACAGTTTATCACTCTTCCTACCCGTCTTCTTGATAAAATTGCATTCCTCCTAGCCTTCGAATGATTCGTGGTAAACCTAAGGGAACACCTGATATGATCTCATAGAGCCAACCATATCAACCATATCAACAAAAGAAGCTTTTCCCAAGGTTTAAAATTGAAGTAGTCGGTGGTTGAGAAGAAACTGTAGCCATAGAGCTCAGAGTCGAACTATGGGTCTAACTCCTAGGTTGCTCGATCCGCAACGCAGGAATTGAACGGAGACCACAGCAGCACAGGAAGTCGCCACTGTGTAAGGAAAGCTCGCGCAAGGTACTGCAAGAGAATTTCCAAGCGGGAACAGCTGCGGCGAGAACGAACAAACAACCTCGTAACAACGAGAAAAACACAGCGACAAACAGCGACCCGAGGACGAAAATGATGAGAGAGCACGAAACCAGTGGGCAGAAGACGAAACAATCGAAACAGGATGGATGTCATCGAGCACGAGGACGACGAACGCCATCAGGTGAAACCCTAACTTGTGTGTGTATATATATA
>NW_018164714.1:681720-701386 GCF_001263595.1 Phalaenopsis equestris | reverse complement strand
TATATATATATATATATATATATATATTAATGCATTATTGTATAATTAAACATCTCAGCCCTTAAAATTTCTTTTAGTCATTGCATGTCTATTTAAGTGAAAATTTCGAATTTCACTATTATGCTACGGTAACAAGCTCATTTATTTTAACTCAAAAAATTATGAAATTTTATTTTTTAAAAAAAATCAATAATTATCTAGTCTTTCAGAATTAGCCTATAATTCTATATATCAAAATAATCATTTTAAAGAGAATAACACAATGTAATGATTTTTATGATTTTGTAAAAAATTGAAATTTTAATATACTTTTAATTTAATGAAAAGTGGAAATTATAATTATATCCTTTTTATTAGAATTTTGTGCCCAATATTTGCTACTTTCATAACTTTTTTGAACAGGCGAGAAAATTTGTCTCATTTCTTTTTCCCTTTCCCAAATTGCTTCTTTTAAAGATCAGTTATTTCATTTTTCCTTTATAAAATGAATTTGTCTATATCCTAGCTTTTCAATATCAAATCTAATATATTTTTATTTCTATTTCACATAAGTAAAATCTTTTTGTACTTCAATTTCACTATGTTTCATTTTTTGATCTGCATCAGTAATCGATTTTCTAAGTGCTGATCCATAAATAATTGTGCACATCAAACATCTGATAGCAATGTTAATCAGTAAGCAACATTTTTAACATTTTCAATAATTTCAAATAAACCAACATATCTGAGATTCAACTTCTCCCTCCCTAACCAAATCTAGACAACTTTTATGAGTCGAACTTTCAAGAATATAAAATCACTAACTTCAAATTTTATCATTTTATGCATAGGCTCATAATAATTTTGCTGACAATACTGGACAGCTCTCAATCTATCTCTGATAATCATGACTTTCTCTGTAGTTTGTCCAATAACTGTCTCTCTCCAATTCCAACTCAGCTCAGTGGTATTATGCAATTTTTGCCCCACTCATACAGCAACATCTTAATGCTTGATTGATAGTTGTTGTTATAAGTATATATCAAAAAAACATTATCCTCTTATCTGCCACCAATTGCAATAAATCTTCTAATAATTGAATGATTCTTTCTGATTGGTCATCCATTTGTGTGAAATACTATACTGAAATATAATTTTGTACCCAAACCTTTATAAATACCCCTCCACAATTTAGATGCAAATATGTTACTACTGCCTGATACTAACTTTAGGATTTTCATACAAATTTATAATTTTCTTCACAAATAGTAGTGTCAATTTCTCAACATAATAATTTTGGCAAATAGGTAAAAAATACATTCAAAATGGACTCTTCAAAACCTATTCTTTTTGTAAACAATCTCTGACGTGGGACTCGAGAGATGACCGAACGGTCCTCGAGGGAGGGGGGGATGCCTCCCTACCTCTTCTTCCCTCTTTCCTTTTTGTCATCATTTCCTTTTCTCACCTTCCCTTCTCTCCTCCTCATCTTTCCCTCCTAAGCACTTTCTAAATTTAAATCCTTCTCTCAAAAGATGATATTTGATTTTATTCTCCCAACTTATTCTACAAAACCTTTCCCTAAAATATAAAATCTATTTTTTATTCACCTTTCCTGTTTTAAAAAACATTTCCTAAAATCTGATTTTTATTCTTCTTTTTAATTTAAATTTTTCTAAATTATGTTATGTTTATTTATATATATGAGAGGTTGTACTTAGAGTTAGGGGCTGACTTTTATGAAATCTGAGTTAAGTTTTGTCCGAGTGTTTTCTCTATTGAAGGTTGTATCCAACGTCAAAGTAGTGCTCCGGATGTCCCCTGTCAAAGGTGGGAATCATCTCTACAGTTCCGGGTGGTGCTCCAAGTGTAGCTTGATCCCGCCGAGATATTTATCTCTCTGCCCATTCTCCCAGATGCTATCAACCGCTTCTCCAGCTCCTGCAGCGAACCCCCACCACTTCTGCCATCTCCCCACAACCGTCGACAGCCTTCCATCCTTCCACTGTTCTTCAGACTTCCTCCCTACAACTCCCTGCAGTCTACAGGCCCCGCTGCCCCTCTTTGACTGCAACAGCAGCTTCCGACCACCTCTACATGTTGCTCATCTACCTTCCTCAGCAAGTCGTAACGTCATGCCCTTCCAAACCGACCAATTCTCTCCTCAACTCCATCTAATGTCTTAATTTTCATTTTCACCTCACTGATTTCGAGCTAAATCTCAAATGGAAGCTTTTAATGTGCTAAATCTCAAATGGAAGCTAAACCTCACTGATCGGCGCCTCCAACGACTATCAGAAATGAGAATAGCATGAAAAATGAGACAAACGTCAAAACAGAAGTTAGAGGAAGGAAATGAATGCTTAGAATGGAGAGAGAGGAATTCGTACTTACAGAGATCATGTCAGAGCCGCAAGCTGCCACACACAAGTAGCCACTCGATTAGCGGTCTACTCTCCCCTTACAATGTAGCAAGGGTCTCGGCTTGTTACAAGGGCCGAACGAACATAGGGAAGGTCGGCGAAGAGAGAAGAAGAAATAGGAAGAGGAGAAGAGAAATGCCAAGCTTTCGGGCACTATACAACCTTACGAAGGAAAGAAAAGTGGCGTAATGTTAGTGTGCTACAATATAGATGATTAAGGAAGAGATTAATTAACATAATTAAAATTTAATAGGTTAATAAAAAAATAACTTCTAACTTTTATATTTCCCAAACAATTAGTAATTTGCATACAGTGTTTTATATCGATTTGATCGGTTTCATGCGTAGAATTTAATAAAACTATTTCAATCAAATTATGAGATATGTAAATCTTGGGTATTTTTCAATTGTGTCAAACTTTACCTCGTATTATGACATTTAGGCGTTACAGCTCTCCCCTCATAAAAATTTCATCCTCGAAATTTCTGACATTACTAGAATAAGAAGGGATATTTCTATAGCATTTCTTGTTTTTTTTTCTCATGTTGCTCCTTTTTAGGCCTGTCTTTCCTCTTTATCTTTACAAAAGGAATCTGTCTGTTTTTTTAGCTTCTTAACATCAATTGCTAAAATCTTTTCAAGCTCTTCAATATATGTCAAATTTTTCTGCACTTCAATATCTTCATGGGAAATTCTCTGCTCTGAATTTGAAATCAATTTCCTTATATGGAAATGTAAAACACATCGTGTATATCTGACATATCTACAGGTAAAACTAATATGAGGGTAACTGGATCGATCTTTTCTAAAATTTTAAAAGGACCAATATACCTGAGACTCAGCTTGTTTCCCCGTTCAAATCTAGTTGTAACTTTCATTGGTCGACTTTCAAAAATACAAAATCTCCAACTTCAAATTCAATTGTTTTGTGTATTGAGGTGGTAATATTTATGTTGTCGATCATGAGCAGCTTTCAATCTGTTCCTGATTAATCTAATTTTCTTTGTGGCTTCGCCAACTGGCTGGAGACCTAACATTTGATGCACCCACTTCAACAACTGAGTGGAGTTATGAAATTATTGTCATACAGTGCTTCATAAAGAGTCATTTTGATGTTGGATTGATAGTTATTATTGTAAGCAAACTCAATCATTGGAATGCGATCTTCCCAACTGCCTCCAAAGTCGAGAACACAAAACCTTAACAGATCTTCCAATACCTAAATTGTCCTTTTTGATTGTCTGTCAGTTGTGGATGAAATACAGTGCTGAAATATAATTGTGTACCCAAACCTTGTTGAATGTCTTTCTACAACCTGAACATGATCTTTCGTGTTTGTTAAAAATAATAACTTTTGAAATACCGTGTAATCTGATAATTTTTTGAGATGTAATCTTACCAGCTTTTCCGCTAAATCTATATGTCTCATTGGCAAAAAGTGAGTTGTCTTTGTTAATCTGTCAATAATGACATACATATTGACGTGGCCCTGTTTGGATCGAAGAAATCCCATGACAAATTTAATAGCAAATTTTTCTCATTTCCATTCAAGTATCGACAATTATTGTAGCAATTCACTAGCTCTTTGATGCTTAAGCCTTTACAATATGACGTGTTTGACGTTGAAATACATATTCAGCAACATCTTTCTTTATACCTAGCCACAAGAATGCCAACTTCAAATCTTTGTACATTTTTGTGCTACTTGGATGAATTGTGTAGCCTGAATGATGAGCTTCATGTAGAAGTTTTCATCTCAAATCAGAATCAGCAGGTAACCATATCTATAGCTTATTTTGGATAACACAATCTTCGTCAACAATTATATCAGTCTTCTTTTCTAATTGACATTGCTTTAGGAGATTAAGATAGTCACTGCTAACTACTTGAGCTATCTTGATTCTATCCATTAATGTAGGTTGCACAGTCATTTGATGTAAGTAACCCATATCACATAATCTTCTAACTTCCAACTATAGAGCATCAATTTCTTTAATCAACTCTGACCTCTGAGTAAAAATCCAGCTTGCACTACCTTGGATTTATGGCTCAATCCATCAGCAACAGCATTTGCTCTGCCCAAACAATATTGTATATTCAAATCGCAATCTTTGATCAACTCTAACCATCTTCGCTGCCTCAAATTCAACTCCATTTGTGTGAAAATATACTTCAGACTTTGATGATCAGTGAAAAATTTGCATTTCACGCCACATAAATAAAGTTTTCAAATCTTGAGAGCAAAAACTACAGCAGCTAACTCCATATCATGTGTCGGATAGTTTCTTTCATGTGGCTTCAGTTGTTTGAATGCATAAGCTATCCCCTTGTTATTCTGCATTAAAACACAACCAAAACCTCATAAGGATGTGTCGCTGTAAATCTGAAATTCTTCCATGCCTGATGGAAGAGTTAACACTGGTGCAGTAAGTTAAATGTTTCTTCAACTTTTGAAAATTGTGTTCACATTTTGAAGTCCACTTAAACTGAATATTTTTTTCTCATTAGCTTGGATAACGGCATAGCTATCTATGAAATACCTTTGACGAACCTCCTGTAATACCCTGTCAAACCAAGAAAACTACGTACCTCAGTGACATTCTTTAGAGTAGGTCACTTCACAATATACTTCAGACATGCTTGAACTTTCTGTTATAAACATGTTTTTGGGATAAATCATGTCATAAACCTGAATTTTATGAATTCGTATGATGTCTACGTTTTTCAAGTTGTGTACACGAGGCGGCGACCTCAAAGCGAGCTTATAGAAACTCGTATAGGGTCTGTTCAGCCTAATTAAGTGAAATAATCTTATGCTAATTTAAGAAAAATAATATGTTATAGGTTTGCATAAGATTGCTAGTTGATACTGATGAAATTCTAGCATGTTCTAGAAGGATACCTACAATTAATTTATGAATGCAAGTTGGCTTTTATTATGCTACACGTGATTTTATGTTATTTTATGATTTGAATGATTATGTTATTTTATTTCTTCTTTCAGGTATTCGTTATGTTATGTTTCATACCTAAGAGATATGAAATAACTGATTTCAAGAATTATGCTTTATGAAATGTCTGATGAATGTTGTTGCAGGTATTATGCTTTAAGAAATGTCATAAGTAATATATGGGTAGACTATTACATGCAGGGGTGTATACTCAACTCCTGATATTTATACGAGGATAAAACTCTGAGAACTGTTGTGATTAGATGGTGAAAGAACACTAGAGAACTGTGGTTATTAAGGGGCTATCAATAACTGACATGTTGGGGAAGCCCAAAATTTATTAATGATTTATATAGTCTTTGGGGCAAGTTGATGACCTATTATGAAAGAACATGAAAATAGTTGAACACTATACATTAAACAAGGGACAATACAATGATATGATATCTATGAAATGAATGAAAATGCTAAAGATTATGTTTATGATTTCATGCTTACAACTTAGGTGTTACACTGTAGTCTTTTTATACTACATGTTTTATTTTCATGTTTTTTATTAATCTAGCATGTTGTGATTATGTAGATATGTACAGTTTTCATACAAGCATGCACATTTCTTTTTAATGTGTAAAATCTTATATTACCCCTGATTTTTTATCTGAACATGTTGTTTGCTCATTATTTGTTGTCTTTCAGGTAGAAGCAATGAGCATCAGTATCAGTATCCAGATGTGTATTTGTACACCTTTTGCATGATAGTTTTGGGAGCTTTGTACATAAGTTTTAATACGTATTTTTATGGTTTTAGATTTAGCAACTCTGTGTAGTTTCCATGTTTTGGGTCACTTAATTTCATGCTTTCGAATATGTACATGAGAAGTAATGTATCACGTATCTTATGGCGATCTAGTTAGACTAATTCATCACCAACTGGATCATGATTATAAAAGTCATGACGAGTGCTAGTTAGAATTGGTCTGACCATATTGTCAGTCTTTATCACACCATGATTGACCCTACCAGGGGGGTTAGTTGGGTGTGACAAGATCCATCCTTCTTCTTGACGAATAATACTGGAATACTCCACGATAAATTACGTGGTCTGATCAAACCCTTATCTATCAGTTCTTGCAACTGATATTTCAATTCTTGCAATTCTTTCAAAGTCATCCTATAAAGAGATTTGAATATTGCAGACGTTCCTAGTTGCACATCAATATCAAATTCAACCTCTCGTTCAGGCGGTAGCCCTAATAATTCTTCAGGAAATACATTAGAAAATTCTAAAACCACTGGGATGTTTTTCAATTCATGTACATCTTTATTTAGCACTTCTAGTTTTGTCAAAAATATCAGTTCACCCCTTCGCAAACATTTCTAAACTTTCATTGCACTAATCAGCAAAGATTGAGTAATTTGATCACATAGGATATAGAAAGGTTTTCACCAGGCAATTTTAGCTTCACCCACCTTTTTCCAGCATTCAATTGTAGCAAAATGATTTACCAATCAATCCAACCCCAAAATAATATCAAATGTCTGAATTGGTATAATAATCAACTCCGTTAGCAATTGCTTATCATGCACATGAACACGCACTACATAATTTCTATTAGTATAAAACTCACTTCCCGATGGCATAATTACAAACAAAACATGAGTAAAATGCAGAATATCAACATGTAAATTGACAGCAAACTCATCAGAAATAAAAGAATGCAATGCACCTGAATCAAATAAAATAGTGTCAGGCTGATAATGAATTAGGAGCGTACCTGTAACCACATCTTCTTATTCCTTAGCTTCTTGAGAGGTAGTTACAAAAACTCGGGCTTTTACTGGTTGTTATGTTTTGTGCTGTGAAGTTTCAACTTTTTGTTTTCACTGAATGCTTTTCCAAAAACTGAGTTCTGCTTGGTTAATTGACTTCCAAAAATTTTCTACTTTGTCCTTGTCCCAAGATTGCCTATGGTCTACTGTCTTTCTTCTTTTCCTGTGGACAATTCATTTGCATGCGTCCTGGCAGCCCATATTTATAACATTTCCCAGAACCAATCAAACACTACCCAAAATATATCTTTCCACACTTTTCACAAACTAGATTTTCTATGTGAAGCTGTCTTTGCTTACCTTCTGATTTAATTTTCTTACCACAAAAGTATTCTCTTTTGCCAAAATTTTTTCGCTTACTTGCATGAGATTGCTATTGTTAACTAGAAAAGTTCAGTTCATTTTCAACTCTCCTTGCCCTTTCAATAAGCACAGAGAAATCGCTGATTTCAAATAGAGCTAATGCCAACAACAATTGATTTCTGAGACTGTGCAAAAATCTATGACACTTTTCCTCCTGGTGCTGACATAGTGAGGCGTGTATCTGGAAAAAGAAGTGGATTCTGCCTCGTTTTGCATAACTGTCATGGACATTAGAGTTAGATTGAAGAACTTATCTTGCAGTATTAATTGGCTTAAGGCGGAATAAACCAATCTTTGAAGACTTTAACAAACTCTTACCACTGAATCTGTGGAAGATGTGTCAGTTGAAGTTTTTCTTCATGTTGCGCCTACCACCACCATTCTGCTTCGTCCTCTAACATAAAAGTAGCTAGTACCACTTTTCTAATTTCCGAATAAATCGTACCATTCAGAATATTTCCGATCTTTAGGAGTCAATCTTCAACAACTGTAGGATCACTAGCACCCTTGAATGGAGGTAGTTCAAAAGATTGAAATATCTTCATGTGTTGATCCACTTCTACTCCAGTTTCATATCTGGGCCCTGTACTGGTGTGGGATCTTTCAATAACAGTCATTTTATCAATCACTTGTGATATCAGTTGCACAATGCCCTGTAGCTCAGTTCTGATGTTTGCATTTGTCTGATTCTAATTTTCCTTTCTGCCCAAAACAGTGTCAGCTCGAACTTCATGCTCTACATTTCGCCTGAAAGGATGGACCTTCAGCATTTTCTAATTCTTCTCCAGACAAGTTTATTCGTACTGGCAAAATTTATTAATTACATGCAATTTATCATATAATAATTTTATCGAGCACACGTGATACCTTAAATTGTAAGGATTACCCACCCCAGATTCATCAGCCTATAGCTCTGTATAAAGCAATTCATATTTGATCTCATTCTTAGTTCTTCTAAATCCAACATGCTTTCATCATTCTTTTCATCCAATAACAATGCTTTAATATCACTTTCTGTCACACCCAATCTAACCCCCTGGTAGATTCAATCGTGGTGCGACAAAGACTAAAAATATGTCAGGCCAACTCTCACCAGCACTCATCTGATTTTTATAATTAAAACCCAGTGGCTAATGAATTAGTTTAACTGGATCGCCGCAACATACATGATACATTGCATTTTAATTACATATTCGAAAACATCAAAATTAAATCTTCTAAAACATGAAAACAATACAGAACTACTAAATTCAAAACAATAAAAATACATACCCAGAACTTATGTACAATGCTCCCAAAACAATCATGCAAAAATTGTACAAATATACCTTGCTACGCACCCCGGTGCTCGTTGCCCTAGCCGAAAGGCAACAACGAAGAATGAAGAACAACTAGCTCAAAGAAATAATCAAAGCTAAAATGAGATTTTAAACATGAAAAAAGTAACGTATATACCCGTATGAAACTATGCATGTTCACATACAATCAAAACATGCTAGCATAATAGAAAACATGAAAATATAGCAGACACAGACGGTATAAAAATCAAATATAGTGTAACATTTAGGTCGTAAGCATGAAACCTTAAGCATAAGCATGTTCATTCATTTCAAAGAGATCATATCATATCATAATCATATCATAATAATGTCACTTGTTTAATGTATAGGGTTCAACTATTTTCATGTTCTTTCATCATGGGTCGTCACCCTACCCCAAAACTTATATAAACTTCGATAAAGATTGAGCATCCAACAACATAGCAGTTATCCACAGCCCTATGATACTCATAGTTTTCTAACATTTTGTCACCGTCTGTTTTTAATCGTTTCAGAGTTTTTTCCTTGTATAAATATCTGAATTCGGAAATACATCTCTGCAAAATGTATTTGGAAGCGCTCATGTAATAATCTTATCCCTTAACATTCATTGTAACATTTTTGTACCAACATTCATCAAACATTTCATAAAGCATAATTCCTGCAAGCAGGTATTTCATATCTCATAAACATGAATCATAACAGAATGAATATCTATAAGCAATCAGTGTCATGCATAATCATTTGGATCATAAAATAGCATAGAACCACGTGTAGCATAATAAAAGTCAACTTGAATTCATAAATTAATTACATGTATTCATTTACAATATGTCAGAATTCCTAAATGCATTAATTTCAAACTAGAAATCATATGAAACCTATAAAAAAATATTTTTCTTAATTTAGCACAATTTTTTCATCTGATTAGACTGAGCAACTCTACAATGAGTTTATATATGCTCGCCTCATATACACAACCTGGAGAATGTAGAAATCATATAAATTCATAAAATTCGGGTTCATAATATGAATTAACCCAAAATATAACTTATTTGCCCAAAAAATTTCTCAAATGGGCTTCCCGACATAAAACGCCCTTCCAAAACCACCAATTCTCTCAACTCCTAATGCCTTAATCTTCACTTTCAGCTTGCTAATTTCGTGCTAAAACTCAAATTGAAGCTTTCAATGTGCTTTCGACGCTTACGACACGAGATCGGCGCCTCCGACGGCTACCGGAAACAAGAAAAGCATGAAAAATGAGGCAAATGTCAAAAGTGGAAGTAAGAGGAAGGAAATGAACGCTTAGAATGGCAAGAGAGAGGAATTCATATTTACAAAAATCATGTTGAAGCCCTAAATCACAAGCTGCCCCACTCAGGTAGCTGCTCGGTTCGCAGCGTGCTCACCCCTTGCACTGTAGCAAGGGTTGCAACTTGCTATAGGGGGGCGAACGAATAGGGAGGGGAAGGCCAGGGAAAGAAGAGAAAAGAAGAAATAGGGAGAGAGAAAGAGAAATGAGATGCTTTCAAGCTTTATAAGACCACAAGAATGAATTTAAAGTGGCGTAAGGTTGGTGGGCTACAGTGCAGAGGATTAAGGAAGGGATTAATAAACATAATTAAGATTTAATTAGGTTAATAAACATATAACTTCTAACTTTTATATTTCTCAAACCATGCATAATTTACATACAATATTTTATATCGATTTGATCGGTTTCATGCGTAGAAATTAATAAATTTGATTCGATCAAATTCCGAGAGATGTAAATTTTGGGGTGTTTCTAAATTCTGTTGAACTTTACCTGGTATTATGAAATTTAAGCGATACATCCTCCCTACAGCTTCCTGCAGACTGCAGCCGCCACCACCTCTCTCCCGCATCAGCAGCAGCCTTCCGACCACCCCTACCTGCTGCTCATCTCCTTCCTCGAGTGGGTCGCGCCTTTCTTTACAGCTTCTTGCAAGTTGCAGCCCCCACTGCCTCTCTCCTGCATCAACAGCAGCCTTCCGGCTACCTCTACATGCTGCTCATCTCCCTCCTCCAGCAGGTCATGCCTCCTTCCAGCAGCTTCCCTGCAGACCGTAGCCACCGTTGCCCTTCCAAGATCCCTCAAACTGCGCTTCGACACCCTACCATCGCTGATTTGTTGCCCTTACCTTGCACAGTGGCAAGACACCTCTCTGACCTTCACCGCTGCCACCATGCACCACTGCCTGGGCTCCCTCTTCAAGCTTGTTGCTTCTTCTTTTGTCGAACCTTCATTTAGAATTCTTTGTTTTACGTTTTAGGCTTGATGGCTAACACCTTTCCTACCATAAGAAAGCATTCTTCGTAGGCTTGAAGGCTACTAGTTTGACTCTCCTGTCAGGAGGAGCATATTTATACTTAAAGACTCATTCTACTATATGGAGTTACTCAATAAACTCGTCTGGATTCACATGACTATCAAAATATGACAAGTCAATCTTTACTCCAAAATTCAGATTTCTCGCCTGAAATTTTATGTCAAATCATTAGGGTATTGGTTCTTCTTCACTGAAAACTCCCTTATGAAAGTGATTCATTTTCTCCTCTCGATCTGGTCAGTTATCACTGTGGCTACGGGTGACCTTACCGAGTTGTCTTCTCTTAAAGGTTGCAAGTCTTTGTTGCAGTTGGAGGATTTCTCTCTACATATCCTCCATACCAAGCTCCTAGACATCTTTTTGTGTTTCTCCTAGGCAACATTGTGACATTCTCTCTAGATTAGGTTTTAAATAGTTGTGGGATTACAAATGAAAGATTGGTCGGAGGCTTAAGAGTTTTGGTGGCAAATGTCGGGTGAATTTTGGTGAAGCCAAATATGTTGAATTTTGAAAATTTAGGATTGAGGATAGAAATTAAACTCGAAATGATTTAGGAAAAAAAAAAATTTGGTGGGGGTCTTAGGTTAGGTTACATGGAATCTTGATGTAGGTGTAGGAATGACATCCATAAAAAAATATTTAGGGTTTGTCAAGCTTTGGTACCAGATGAAATCATTTTAGGGCTTCTAGAAGATATTCAGGAGGTCGGTTTAGAGGGGAGGTGGTTGTGGAATGGCAAAGAAAATATAAGATACAAGTTCAACAGCAAAGTAGAGATAGGCGTTGATCGGCGACATTTTGATTGAGATAAGCAATGAAATTTGCTATAAGAGAACAAAATCGAGTGGTTCAGTCGTTGTCCAAACGAATGACAGCAATCAAGAAGCGATGCGCAAGAAATGAGTAGCAAGAAGGATCCACCACCAATTCCTAAGCAAGATTTAGATACACAATGATACAGCACTTCGAAAAACATAACATAGAAAAATCTCTCATATTCATAAAATAAACAAAACTAAAAATTCAAAATCCTAATACAAATAATAAAAAAGTCACAAATAAAAAAGGGTTTCACCTGTCTTTATTCCACATGGCTTTATTTACTATTTCCTAAAATAAGGAAATAGGAAATAAATACATGTGAAATAAAGAAATAAAAAATAAATAAATAAGAAGAAAACATGCTACAATTAAAGATTCGACAACCCTATCTCGAGTCTTAAATTGCACCTATTTGTGATCCCACATTTCAATAGGATTCTACGACATTATAGTTTATCTGGTTCTAGTGTTCACGTCAACATGCTTCCTAGATAGTTACATAAGGTGCAAAAAAATTACTTTATCATGAAGATAATATCTGAAAAATGTCATGTAAACTTTGAAAATTATGTTAAAAATGTAATGGAATACAATCCAATTTTTTAGTACTTTGCACCTTTTATTGACATATGCTTGCAATGACGCTAATTACCCTATACTTAGCCCTAAGAAAAATCTAAACTTTATAAGAAGTCGTGGTATGATAAAAGACCTCGGCTTAGGTAGGTTGGTCGTTATTCAAAGAGTACAGCTACACATTAATGTATCTTATGGCCAATAGCTCTTCTGACAGAATAATAACTTCCAAGAAAGAAGCAGAAATAGAAGAGGATGTGAAAATACAAAATGCCCCTTGAGAATTTAAACAATCTATCATCAATAAACTTTATCCATTTTAAATCTTGAATAATACTTTTGAGAAAAGGACACAGGAACCAATGCCATCATCAGAAGTAACTTTACGCATTTCGAACCAGGCTAGTTTAATCTATATTCTGATAATCATAAAGATTAAACTCACAAATAATTTTGTGTCCTATTCCAAATACCTATTGTGTGTATCAACATAAACTTACATTTTTTACCCAAAACTTCAATTTCAAACAAAAGAAATCAAGAATGATAGTCCCCATGGTAGATTAACTTTTGTTTTAAAATATAAATGTTGTCTCAGAACACCAAATATTCATAAACAAAGTATGATTGTAATGAGATATACTTTTCTTTGGCAAAAAAAATTAGAATCGAATGAGCAATAACAAGAATATCTGATAATTACACAGTCAACACAGCTCCATACTCACATTTCTGTTGTCACTCCCTCCTCAATCTTGATAATCTAAGGGGAAAAGAGAAACAATGGAGAGAATAAAAAAGCATGTAAAGTGAGTAATGAACTAAAAATAGTGCTTATAATCAATTATGTCAAATCCAAAGATATAACTAGCAAATACTAGAGAAAAAGAGTAAAATGTAGAAGAGACTGCTGAAAAAAAAGTACCTTCAGAAGTTTAGTTAGAATGAAGCACAGAACAGAGGAGAAAAGCATATGCAGCAGAGTCAATGCCACAGGATAAGGGAAGTTGATCTCCTTCGAAGACAAAACCCACTACAGTAATTGTTCACAAGTCAGGTTAATAATTTTCAAAATTCTTCTCAAAAACAAAGAGGGCAATGTTATCAGGGAAAAAAAAAATCCTAGAATTAATTGTTTCCACTCTAAGTCCCCTATGCAACTCTCAAGAAATGAGAGCTTATGCCTTGCATAAAAATTAAACTCTAAAATGGATTGAATTTTAATTTGACTACCAAGTCTCTAACATGATTCCCCCAGGGCAAAGTCATCTGATCAGAAGTCACTTACAGGTTCTTTGGTGCCTATTTTAGGCATCCATTAAGCAAGTTTTAGCTTAAATCTTATATATTAGAAAATTTTGGACCTTAAATCCAACCATTTTAAAATCTTGTTTTGGCCATGTTAATGGTTAAATGCCATCATTTACCCGATTTAACAAATTTAATGATTTTCTCTCAAAAATCTTAATCATTAAACAAATAATCAAATAGTTTATCAAGATTTACCAAGATTTAACAGGTATGACAAAAAATTTAAACTTGTAATTGGCGCAGGAACTTCCCCGAATCGCAACACTGTAGCTGCTACAGTAACCGCGGTCCAACCCTTCTCTTTCCTTTTCCCTCCTAATATTTCTTGTATTTTCCATGAAATCACCTATTATAAACCCTTCCCTATTATATTACTTCATTTTTATTATATTTACTAATTTAAAACATTGTCTAATATAAGTCCTAATCCCTCTTATATATAAGGGCTGTTTTTGCTTAGGAAATGAGGTTTTGATGATTACTGATTCAGTTACTGCCCTTGAGGCGTTCTTCCCCTTCGGGAGTTATAACCGACAGTGAGAAGATGCTCCGGCTCTAACTCGTCTGAGATGGTGACCATCTCCAAGGATTCCGATGGTGCTCATTTTATTATTTTGTGACCCTCCGAACCTCCTCCTACTACTAGCTGCCCCGTCCTACCACCTACCAGCTTGATGCCCTCACTGTCGAACTCTCTCCCGTCCTTCCAGAATCTGCCATAAGCCCTCCCAACCAATCCAGACTTGACAACAACCCTCCCAAGCCTTCCCACATTCTATTGTAGTCGTCTTCAGCTCTTCCCAATGTTGTAGTAGCCCATCCCAAGCAGCCCAGCAGCTGCCACAAGCCCTCTATTAGATCTATCTGCTACAGCAACCCTTATTGGAGTTTGTGTCATGTCTTTATGTTTGAGTTGTTGTTTTATTATCGTTATTTCATGTTTTCAAATCCCATGCATGTAATCCTTTCAATTTAAGCACTAATATTTACTTTTTATTGTGGTTTAGGTTTCCTCCGGCATCATTTGGCATCAAAACTAGCCCAAACCTAGTCCTATCCTAGGGTCAATAACATTTGCCCCTACCTAAGCTACCCCCACCAAAAATTTTCTGCCCTAAAAACCTCGGCGGATGAGGTCAAAGCTCCCCCAACCCTAATAGATTGACATGAGAGCTTCCCTGGATCATAACATTGTAGTTGCTATAGTGTCGTGAACGCGTTACTGTAGCTACTACAGTAACCGCGGTCCAACCCTTATCCCCCATTCTCTTTCCTTTTCTCTCAAAATATTTCTTTCCTTTTCCATGAAATCTCATATTATAAATAATTGTCGATTATATTAATTCATTTTTTATTTTATTTCCTAATTGAAAGTATTGCGTAATATAAGTCCTAATCTCTCTTATATATAGGGGTTATTTTTGCTTAGGAAATGAGGTTTTGATGATTATTGATTTCAGTTATTGCCCTTGAAGCGTTCTTCCCCTTCGGGGGCTATACCCGACGACAAGAAGGTGCTCCTAAGGTAACTCATCCGAGGTAGTGACCGTCAACAAGGGTTCAAGTAGTGCTCTGAATGTAGCTCAACCCCAACGAGATATTATATTTCTGCAACCCTCCGGCCCTCTTCCTGCTGCTAGCCGCCCCGTCCTACCACCTGCCAGCTTGTTGCCTTCACTGTCGAACTCCCTCCAGCCCTTCCAGAACCTGCCATACGCCTTCCAACCCATCCAGACCTGATCGCAACCCTCCCAGACCTTCCCCCATCCTACTGTAGCTGTCTCTAGCTCTTCTTAACGCTACACCAGCCCATCCTAAGAAGCCCAGCAGCTGTCGTAGTCCCTCCATCAGATCAACCTGCTACCGTAACCCTTATTGGAGTTTCTGTTGCATCTTTATGTTTGTGTTTGTGTTTTTGTTTTATTATCGTTATTTTATGTTTTTAAGAGTTGTGCCTGGAATCCTTTCAATTTTAGCATATTTTTTTCGTTGAGGTTTAGGTTTCCTCCGATATCAGTAATACTTCCAAAATAGTCTAAATCTAGATTTACATAAATCTACTTGTTGAATCATAATCTGTCTGGTAGACAGTGCCTGAGGAATAGAGCGTTAAACCGAGGAAAGAAGGAGAGAGGGAGAGGAAGAGAGAAATAAAGAGAGAAGAAAGATGAAGACTTCGCCTGTCGGGGGGAAATGGAGTGTCCCAGGGGCTCTCCAACCCATCTTATTTCATAAAGTCGTTCATTACAAGTGAGGGGAGCCCAAAGGTCCTCCATACCATATGACCCTCATATTTATAGAAGAAAAGAGGGGCAAAAAAAATAAATAAAATTACATGTATAGTCTTGCATTAAAGAGAATAACAAAGAGCATACTAGCCCCCTGATCTTAGACCGTCAAATTGTCTTGAGATCCGTGCAGACCATTTTTTAGTATATATATTAAGTTCCCTAATTTTCATACTACTTAATAGTGACAAAGAAAATAAAAATAAGGAAATTTATAAATCAAATAAATTTTGAACACATAATTTGCTAATGATATTCCCTGCTAGGCGCTTTTTGGGCTCGGTTCTGGTATATTTACTATTATCTGTTGGATTTGTCATTCTGGTGCTTTTTCTATCGAAGGAGTCGTCAGATTCTGGTGGCTGGTCGGAGGAAAAGGACGACCATGTATGAAGAAAATCATTCGTCTGAGTTCTTTGTTCATTTGCCTATTTTGGGGAAGAGTTTTAGAATTGCTCGCTCTAAAGTGGAGTCATAGAGTTGTTTCCCCTAGAGAGGAGTCTAGGAGCTATTCGCCCCGGAGTGCAGTCCTGGAGCTCTGCACCCCTCGCGAAGCTCGTCGTTGTCGGGTGTTAGATTTTTTTTTTTGCACCTCTCGTAGAGTTTGTCGCTGCTGTGTGTTAGATTTTCTTTGCACCCCGCGCGGAGCTTGTCGCTTTCGGGTGTTAGATTTTTAGATAAGCCGAGGACAATCGTTTTACACCCCTGACAGATCTTGTTGATGTCAAATGTTAGATTTTTTACACCCCTCGCAAAACTTGTCGCTGCAGTGTTAGATTTTTTTTTACATTCCTAGCACAGCTTGTCGCTATCGAGTGTTAGATTTTGTTTTAACGATCGTTTCACACCCCCGCTGAGCTTGACACTATCAGGTGTTAGATTTTTTTTTACATTCCTCGTTGAGTTTGTCGTTGTCAGTTGGCAAATCATCTCAAAGCCTTTATTACCGATCGGACATCTATGACGTCGTTGTCAGTTGTGCTATCATGATTTGAGTTCCCTAAGTATCGGGTGGATTTTCGAATGCTTGAACCCCCGAACCCCTTGACCTTAATTAAGAAAATGTATTCCAGGTTGGAACATGAACAAATACTTGAGAAATAATTAGTTGGGCGTAGCTAGAAGGATCAGTCCAAAGGGGAATTGCAATAAAAGAATTATGTTCCCAAGAATAAGGTTGTCGACTAGGAGATGTCGATGGAAACAAAAGAGTGCTTTAGGATGGCTCGGGATGGTTATATATATACAGTGAGCATCAAAATTGCAATATCCAGTTAAATAAAATCCATATTCTATAGTTTTTTTAACGAAGAGGATAGTCAAAGTCATTAAATTGAACTCCACAGGTGATTCTAACGCTATCTTTAAGGTGATGAAATATGCATGAACGCCCAAATTTGCATACACCGGCCGTTACATAGAACAAAAATTTAGGTCGCCCTATTCTCTTAGGAAAAATATCATATATTCCACAATTTGTTTATTGTTTGGAGCGCAAAATAATTTAGTGATATGTAAAGATGTAAATATGTAAGAATTGAGTGGTATGTAGAAAATTTCCCCCTGATTTAAGTGGTCGGATGACTAAGGCGGCCGATCGCTCGAAGAAAGATCAGCCTGGGAGCAACTGGCCGGTTGACAAATGCAAGGCATGGCGTTTCATTCAATCGACAGAGAGGTCTAAGCTTCGACGCATACTTATGCGCAGTGGTACCAGAGGAGCTTCACGACTGCGATAGTACCACCATTTTGTCGGTGCCTCAGGCGGAGCATGGACAGTTGTTTCGACAGTCATAAAACCTCTGATAGAGTCCTGCCATTCACCCAAAGATCTCACAACAAGCGGAGATCACTCCCATCCCCAATAGAGTAGGACAGAATAATACTTATACTCCAAGGCCAAATAGTTAATACTTTTCTAGAGAAATGTGGCGTAAGCTAGTTTAAGTATCCAGGGGAAATGATATTTGCATTTAACCACCAGAGCCTAAAAATCCTTTATAATGCCCCACCAACTCTGGATGACGATTTAAGATTTCTATTGAATACATGGAGGAAGGGAGGTCTAGCAATGATTTGATGAGTGAAATGTTGCTTAACCGTATACCATAGAGGGATGAGATGGTCGACAATGACCTTCTACACGTTGAATCTTGAGTGAAGAGAGGCATTCCAGGAGGAAAGGAGAGACTTGAGGGATTTGAGTGATATAAAGCTCAACATATGAGGGGATGAGCTAACTTGCCCAAACCATTCCTCCGCATCAATTGCAAGAGAATCCAGCACGTCATTTTAATGAATTATCAGTTTTTTTAAGGAGGCAATACTTCCCATTAGCAACTAGAATGGAACACTTATAACATGTTCAATGAGGGCGAGCTGGAATTTCTTAGTGCTTCAAGTCTTACACCCGCCAAAAGAAGAGATGCGGCGTTTAGACACAAGAGGACCTCTAACATTTCAAGAGGAATGGATTTTGAAATGCCGCAACAAATGTTGGTACCTTGCTTGTAGTTCAAATTTTTCCACCCAATAATTTTGTATCTTTATTTTCTTGAGCTTAAGAGGCAACTTCTGCAGTTTTTTGTCCATTAGCGAGGAAAAGTCCAGTTAAGCAAGGCCAGAAACAGTCATCTTTTGTTGCTTTTACTGCTCAAACAAATCCTCCATATTTCTAACTCCTTTCTGATTTGAGACGGCCGACCAGAGACAGGTAGTCGAATGGAGGCACCTGGAGCAATCGGTTGGGCAGCGGTTTGTCGACCGGGGAATAGTTTGGTCGGTAGCAGCCACCCATTCCAGGATAATATCTTCCATTCTCCTGTCGGTGCAATCAAAAAATACAGGACCGATTTGTTTCCATCACATATTTCCTGAGTACAATTTTCATGGTGTACATCCTGCAAGATGCCAACTGGAAGTTGTTGGTCGGACGGAGGGTGATTAAAATAGTGGTCCATCGGACGGCGGGTTGTCAGTCAGAGGGTAATTTGCTGGGAACAAATGAATTTAGTGGCATGCAGGTAAATATACAAATGTATTGCAATGTATGTAAATATTCCCTCTTTTGGGATGGCCTGTGGGAGGCAGGTGTCTAGTTCGGAGGAGTCTGGAGCAGTCGGTCGGACAATAGGTTGCCTGTCGAGGGTTAGTTTGCTAGGAGAATAGATTGAGCAATATGAACATATAAATATATAAGAATTGAGCGGTGTTTATATGTTATACATGTCGATCTTCCCTAATTTGAGATTGTAGGACGGAGGCATACAGCTGGCTGAAGCTAGGTGACCGGTCGGAAGCAAGTGCTCGGCCGATAAAGGAGGGGGGACTTGCTGGAAGCGCAAAAGAACTGAGTAATGTGCATGTAAATATGTCTTTATAAGAATTAAATAGTATGGATGTAAAAAAAAAAAAACACACACACACACACACACACACACACACATATAT
>NW_018164714.1:661724-681697 GCF_001263595.1 Phalaenopsis equestris | reverse complement strand
ATATATATATATATATATATTGGTGGTAGGTATGTAAATCTTCTCTCTTTTGGGATTGCCTGTGGGAGACAGGTGTCTGGTCCGGAGGCATTTGGAGCAGTCGGTCGAATAGTAGATTGCATATCGGAGGGTGGTTTGTTGGCAGAATGGAGCGGTGTTTATGTGTGAATCTTTCGTGATTTGAGATTTTTGGTTGAAGGCATACAGTTGGCCGAAGGTAAGAGACTGGTCGGAGGCATGTGCTCGGCCGACAAAAAGGGGAGCCTTGTCGGAAGTGCCAAAGAACAGAGTATTGTGCATGTAACTATATATGTTTATAAGAATTAAATGACACTCACATTTTCTCTCGAAAAGTTATCAAGATCGACAACTGTTTTATGAAAATTCTGAAGTAGACAATCGATTTTGATCCAAAAGAGGAGTCTCTTATCATTCCAGTTTGGATAAAGTTTCCGGGGTTAAAATTACATCTGTTCAACATGAAAATTATCTACACTTTAGCAACTGCTTACGGTAAGTCTCTCAAGGTTGATAGTCTCACGCTTGTTGTCACCAGACCCTCTGTGGCTTGTGTGTTAGTTGAGAGAGATATCACTCAACCAGCTCCGAATGAGGTATGAATTGACACTACTCACAACAGGTATTGACAAAAAGTTGAATTAGAACCACACCCTCCTTATTGCTCTCATTGTAGTATGTTTGGCCACAATGCTACTATTTACTATCGCTTTCATCATCATCTAAGATCAAATATCGCTAAAAATCAGCCACCTACCATCCCTGCAGAGAAGGTGCAACCCGATCCTCTTTCCAACTCCGCAGTTCCTGATGAAGAACATCATATTACAGTTACAGATCCAAATGTGTTGATACCACTCACTGTTATTAAAGAAGACTCACTTACATGTCAAGACATACGAGAGTGCTCCTTCGATCCGATAAAAGATCAGCTGGTACAACAAGTAGTTGTTTCTAATGTTCAACAACCTACACATGTCCGGCAAACTTTAGACCATTCCAACAACCTACACATGTCCGGCAAACTTTAGACCATTTTATTGATCAGGTGAGTCAATCTTCGGATGAGGAATGGCAGGTAGGGCTGTAAACGAGCCGAGCTTGAGCGAGCTCAGGCTGTATGGATGTAAATACATATATAAGCAATCGGTTTGAGCAAAATAAAAACCGCAAATTTGGTAATTCTAGTTATCAAGCTTCCTTAACAATTTCGAAAAAGAGCGAAATGGCCGTTCGGAGGTAGGTTGACGACCGAAGTGTGACCGGTGTAGTTGAGAATGAGCAAGATAAGAGAGACTGATGAAACTCCGTTGACTTAGTAAATAATCACTTTCTACTTCTAGACAATATCAAAACCATCTGCTCCTTAACCATGATCGTTGATTGATAGGACAATTCTGGACAACAATGACATACGGAACCAACCTCAGTAGTCCCCAATTGTTATCCAACCTCAACTAAGAAACTGAAAAGCTCGTCCTCAAATGAGAGATCGTGTGGGAAAGCTCGATTTTGTAGATGATCGTGATGGAATGTATTGTTGTCGAAGACTATTTTTTGTGTCTTTTCACCTCAATCAGTTGCTTACGATCTCCAATGGCGGTGGTTGTTTCCCGCTCGACGGTCGGAGTATAAGCGTGGGAGAAATTTTCAAGCTGCAAATGCCGGTGTGGGGAAAATTTTGAATAACAACAAATCCGGCCGAGAGACGGGTCGGTGGACTTCTAGGCGATAGAGAGGTTTGATTAGGGGACTTCGACTCATAGGATAGATCTACGCGTGACAGCGGGGTCTGCGAACTTCAAGGTGAGACGACTGAATGGGAGACGGTGAGCCAACCGGTGGTGCGGCTTTCGATCGACCAAGCAACAGGTCCACTTAAAGAAATTCGACCAGACGGTGAGGGATCTAAAGAGTGGGTCGGCAAGCCAGTCTGTAGATTAGATGCTCAATCTGCAAGGAGTCGTCTAGGGGAGTGTAGGCGATAAAGTTTTTGTATGTGAAGGGGAGTAGTGGGGGGGATGCTATCCCTGTAAGGGGAGGCTAAAGCTGTGGAAAGCATTGTTGGATAAAAGTGTGGAAGACGAGGGGAATTTGTACAGAGTTCTAGGATGGCATAAACAGTCGGCTGGGAGATGGATCTGACTTTCTAGCAATACAAATTGGCCAGCGGGTTGAGATCAAGGTGAGACAGAAAATAAAATCTGGAGGGCAGTTGGTGAAGTGGTAGTCGATCAATTGAAATCGGTTTGATGGGAGATCTACAGGGAAAGACGGAGTCTCGTGGTGATTGCCGGTGGCGAGGAGTGAATATGCTACAATGTAAGTACCCCTAATACTTTTTGCTAGGAGTGTCTCACTAAATATTTTTTTCTCGGTGTTGCTCATCTTCTTGTTGATGGCCCGATTCATGCTCACCGTACCTTAAAGTATGTTAAATCTAAATCTATCTAGTAGACCGTGCCCGAGAAATAGAGCGTTAGACCGATGAAGGAAGATGGAGAGAAAGAGAGAGGAAGACTTCCCCCGTCGGGTGGAAATGGGGTGTCCCCTCTAACCCATCTTATTCCATAAACTGAACATTACAAGTGAGGGAAGCCCAAAGGTTCTCCATACTTCATATGGGTCTTCTATTTATAGAAGATATGATGGGCAAAAAAATATATAAAAATTACATGTTCAGTTTTGCTTTAAAGAGAATAACAAAGGTTATTCTAGTCCCCTGATCTTGGACCACAGATTGACTTGAGATCTATGCAGATCATTTCTAAATATACATTACTAAATTCTGTTTGCAGAGCAACAGCCCCTAAAGTTATTTGCTATTAAACGGCATCGAGCCATATGCTTTCATGACAAGAAGGACTACATTTCATCGGATGTTCTAATTAACTACAAAAATTTAGGTTCAGCTTTGGCGATCTAGCCTTACCAAAACCTTAAAGATCTAGGCTAACATTATCAGAATACTAAACCATTTTGAAGAAGTTTCGTTTAAGATTCGCAGAATGGATAGAAACCAAATATATCAAACTCACGAATAATAGTAAGAGAAAATTACTACTCTTATGAAGCCCAAACACGTACAATGAGACTTCAATTTGACAGCCCTAGCAGATCCAATTCCTATTACTTAACCGAACCCAACGGAGCATAATAGACGGCCTCACCTCCTCTCATCTCCTTCACGAAACTCCGCAGATTCGTATCAATAACAGCGGAACGGCAATTAGAGATAAAAACCAAAGCCATTGGCGAACCAGTGAGTACTGGGAGTGGAGAGAAAAGAGACCTTGTTGAAGAAAATCTGACCACTTGATATGGCAATGTAAAAGATGAGATAAGCGTAAGTAACGCCGCCATCCTTCATCTTCTTCATCCACTGATCCATCAGGGCGACTGCCTTCTACCACCTACCCGAGTGAAGCAAAAGAGATCGAAGTTTGCTTTCGAACGGTGGAAGCGGAGACTTCGGGCCAGTTTGCTTGATGCCACCTTCACGCCAACGCAATATTTATATAAATAATTTTTAATATTAAATGAAGTGATTTTGAATTTTGGATGTTTGATTTAAAATCCAACAAATAAATCCACAAAAAAAAATTTAATATATAATTTCCAAAAATATTAAACAAATAATATAATATAACATGATAATGAATATTAAATGCAATTTTTAACTTATTTTTAATGTATTTAAAAGTTATCAAATTTATATAATCTTTAAATATTATAATCACTGTCTAAACCATAGTCACTATAACCATCAAGACCTCTGTATAGGTGGTCAATGTTTGCCAACAAGTTGCCCAACACCATTATTGTTATCTGCCACCGGCCCATGCCAACCAAAGCCTCCAGTATTTAACCCACCACCATCGACCACAATTGCTTCCATGTTGTCATTAAAAGCCTCCAAGTGGTTTATACTATATTCATTTAAACTATATTCACCCAAATACAACATCACAAATTCATGTATTTCAAGTGTAATCATCCAAATAATAACATTTATTTTCCATTAGCTATTTCTTTTTGCATTACATTTCATTTTTCAGCAAATCAAGCAGTCTCTCATTGATCATTAAAATTACTCTACACTTTATTCACATAAGATCTAAGTTCTAATTACAAAAAATCAAATTCTTTATAAAAGGCACAAGCAACAACAAAATTTTAAATTTAAATTCAATTAACCTAATTGATTACAATATAAGTAAAAAAAATTAATTATAATAACAAATTTTTTTTATTTAAACAATTTCTTGCGAAGCTAATTTGTTTGTCATTGTACAAAATAAGGTGTTATAACGTAATTTATACTTTTGGTACATAACTTTAAAAATTTAGTTTATTAAATGAACTTTAATAATATTTTTTAGTCAATAAAATATAATATGAGATGATTATTATCATAAAACTATGTAAATATTATGTTGTTGATTTAAAGAAAACCATACAAATTTAAATCATCAAACTAAATGTAATATTAATGTAGCATATCGAATGGATTAAGCATTTGAAGCTAAGATTCTAGTTATGAGAGCCCAAACCCAAGCGTAATAAGTGCCGAACATAAAACTATGTAAATATTATGTTGTTGATTTAAACAAAACCATACAAATTGAAATCATCAAACTAAATGTAAATATTAATGTAGCATATCAAATGGATTAAGCATTTTAAGCTAAGAGTCTAGTTATGAGAGCCCAAGCTCAAGCGTAATAAGTGCCAAGCAAAAGCCTAATCATCAAAACCCAAGATTTTTTAAGTTTCTGGTTTAGGTTTTAGAGTTACTTTTTAATTTTGGGAACTTTAATAGACTAGTCACTTGATCAACTATGAGAGCAAAAAATAAATCATTCTTTTTGAACCCTCATTCATTAATGGTTATTTGTCTTATTCCTTCCACACACTTTCTCTCTCTCTCTCTCTCTCTCTCTCTCTCTCTCTCTCTCTCTCTCTCTTTCCTTGAATGATAATAGCTTGATATTTGATTATAATTCTTATAAATAAGGTTGGCATGTAGTTTTTCTAATAATAAATTTACTGCAAAAATTTGCTATCTTTCTATGTAAGTGCTTGGCGACCTAATTCGGCCATTTTGAATAAGATTGGTTTTTATCTTCTAACTACTTTATAACCATTTTAAAACTCCTCTTAACTAATCTCACACCTCCATTGAAAGTTTAACAAATATTTAAGTTTACTCATCCTCCATCCAAATCTTCAAGCCAACCATAAAATTTTTCTTACAGTGCAGAGTGTTTTTGTGAAGCCTGCATAAATCACGAAGAATATATGTCAATCAAGTAGTGTAAAAATTTTTGAATCTATGTATATCAATCTCACAGTGAACTTGTTAATTTCCAAAACCAAAAGTGAAAAGTTATAATTTATTAATCCTCTGTTAGTTTGAAGCGTCGAGGGTTTGTGAATTTTTAAAAGTTTATAATCCTAATTTTGTAAATGTAAAATAATAAGGATTGATAGTAAAGTGAGAGAGTCTCCCTTGAATTGTACAAAATAAACCTAGAGTTATCCAAGTGATTCAAATATCATTGACAACCAGGACCAGACATACTCTTTTCCCTCTACCATCACATGAAAGCTTAGGGTTTCATAATAAAATTTAGTCTTTTAAATTATACAAAAACCCTAAGGATTCTATGTTTACTTGTTGATAGTACAATCACAACAGCAAAATTCTTATTCTCCAAAAAAGTTGTATGTTAATTTCATTGTTCCACTAGCCTTCTTCCGTCGTCCTATATCACAATAGGTTTTAACATTCGAAGTGGCCAATTTGAAAGTAAATTAAGCATTTCAAGTTAAGATATTAACATATTTTGTAAGATTTTAACAATCACATGACATGGATTACTTTAAGTTACTTAAATTATCAATCCAAGAGAGAGATGAACTTATTTCCTTAGCATGAGAGATAAAAAAAGTAGAAATTCTATCGAAATTAAGTAAAATCAAGTTTTTATAAAATAAAAACAATCAAACTTAATAAAGTAATGCTTCGCTCTGCAAGGATTCTCATTTACAGTGTATCTCCACATGACAATACTTTTACACTCTTAAAATATTGAAATCCACTCACTAATCTCTTCCTAAAACTCTTTCAAAGTATCTCTCAAACCCTCCAATCACTCTCTTACAGGGAATAAGTATCGTGATTAAGCACTCAAAAAAGCCGGAAACTTTCAATCCATCACGTTTAAGGGTTGGTGATTCTTTGTTGTCCTTTGAACCATCAAAACCCTAGGCACGTGGTTGGAGTGCCAAAATTTTAGCTCAGTATTCAAATGACAAAGAATGTTTATTGGTTGGTTTTCGAGAATTTATTAGTTGGTTTTCGGGAATTTATTGGTTGTTTTTTGAAAATAATTTAACTTAATATATGTATAGTTTTAGTTTTGAAAATAACATTTTAATTTTGAAAAATGAGACATGATAGATCTCTTTCATTAAATACAGTAATGCATCACCCTAAAAGATAAGCACAAAACTTGTTAGTAAGCTTGATTATTTAAACTAAGAAATTTATGACATCTGTTTAGTTTGTAAAATTTGTGACTGATAATTACCAGAGATATTAATTCTATGTAAGGGCAAGCCCCTATAATTAATTACATCTTAAATGATTGAAATGACTTTAAAAAACTATTTGTAATGATAAGAAGTTTCGTCTTCAATAATTAAAAGTTCCATTTTCACAGTTGTTTGTAGGAAAATTCAAGTGGGAATAGACCAAATAGGAATAGTTTTTTTGGAGATTAAAAGAGCGAGAAGTAGACAACGTTACAGATCTTGAGGTGAACCTCAATGAATTCTCAAACAATCTTATTTTTTTGGCTTTACATTTTAGAAATAATGTTATTTAAATATTTTGTCTTGTAAGTTATTTAAAATTAGGGCTTACGCTTGCACAATATACAATCATGCAAACTTCTTAGGAAGATGGGAGGATTTACGTCATACCAAACGAACAATCTTGGAATCCTAAAAGAGTTAGGACTTATACTGCATAACATGATTGTACGATAGCCTAAGTATAATATGATGATTTATGTCATACTAGATGAACAACCTCAAAGTCCTAAGTTTTTTTTTTTCTTTTTGTTTAAGTCTAAGGAAGTTCAACTGAAGTTCGTTCATTGCTGCTTGTTCAGTCTTAACTGTCATCTGAAGTTGTCCTTCTCCTGCTTGCATCTTCTTATTGCTTTCTAGAAGGCTAAATTAAAGGTCATTTTTGGTTTTAAAAGGTGTATTTAGCTCAAATGAGTTAGCTGCTACAACAGGAGTTTGTATACTGAGGTTAATTTCATCTGCTATAGGGTTTACGTAATCCCTTAAAGGTCTTGATACAAGATGATGTTCATTTTCAACAGTTTGATTATCTAAGTTATTCGTCGTTTCTTTTAAATTGTGAAGTTCTTTTTATTTTTGAATTTTCTTATAGTCCATTCTAACTGAGAATCATAAGTAACTAAACCTTCAGATCCTGAACTATGCATACGAAAGTAAAAGTCTAGAAAATAAAATGAACTAAACATTCAAAAATACTTAAAAATATTTTTAACACACAAATAAGCACTAATACAGGTAAGCAACACTAAAATTTTCCTAAAATAAGTCTACAGTTCAACTATAATTTTTAAGTCAAAAAAGTTCCATCGTTTACCCAAAAACGGCGTTAGATACTTGACCCCGCTACAATTTGTGTGTGCTTAGTGTGTAATTACTTTAATTTCAAATCTCAGAAAACAATGCCAAAAACTTGACTCTCACTGCCCGTAAGTGCGTGCACCCTTAATTCTTGACTGAGTGCTATTTAACATATAATTCTCGTTTTTTTTTCTCTATAGTTCAATTTTACACACTAGGGATACTATGCATGTGCATGTATCATTTCAAGTAATACAAAGCTCTGATGTAGTCCCTAGTATCAATCCCATAGAGAAGAAAAAACTCTCTTTATTAAATTAGTAAAATTCTACTTAAACTGAAGGTAACTTATCTTGGAATTAAGATTGAAATTTTATAAATAAGTAATTAATACTTACAAATTCTATTTCTAAACTAAAGAAAATGTTAAAGGTTTCTAAACTAGTTTTATGTAGAAGAGTTCAAATTGTATAAAAAATTCTTCTTCTTGCAATGAGATTATAATAAGTGTAGGAATCAAATGTTTATAAATTTAAATATAGTTTTGTGAAAAATAGGAGTATACATATTATTTACCCTCTTTCGAGTGCATAAATAATGTTGATATAGGGTTTACGTAATCCCTTAAAGGTCTTGATACGAGATGATGTTCATTCTCAACAGTTTAATTATCTAATTTATTCGTCATTTCTTTTAAATTGTGAAGTTCTTTTTATTTTTAAATTTTCTTATAGTCCATTCTAACTGAGAATCGTAAGTAACAAAACCTTCAGATCCTGAACTATGCCTACGAAAGTAGAAGTTTAGAAAATAAAATGAACTAAACACTCAAAAATACTTAAAAATATTTGTAACACACAAATAAGCACTAATACAGGTAAGCAACACTAAAATTTTCCTAAAATAAGTCTACAGTTCAACTATAATTTTTAAGTCAAAAAAGTTTCGTCGTTTACCCGACAACGGTGTTAGATACTTGACCCCGCTACAATTTGTGTGTGCTTAGTGTGTAATTACTTTAATTTCAAATCTCAGAAAATAATGCCAAAAACTTGACTCTCACTACTTGTAAGTGCGTGCACCCTTAATTCTTGACTGAGTGTTATTTAACATATAATTATCGTTTTTTCTCTATAGTTCAATTTTACACACTAGGGATACTATGCATGTGCATGTATCATTTCAAGTAATACAAAGCTCTGATGTAGTCCCTAGTATCAATCCCATAGAGAAGAAAAAACTCTCTTTATTAAATTAGTAAAATTCTACTTAAACTGAAGGTAACTTATCTTGGAATTAAGATTGAAATTTTATAAATAAGTAATTAATACTTACAAATTCTATTTCTAAACTAAAGAAAATGTTAAAGATTTCTAAACTAGTTTTATGTAGAAGAGTTCAAATTGTATAAAAAATTCTTCTCCTTGCAATGAGATTATAATAAGTGTAGGAATCAAATGTTTATAAATTTAAATATAGTTTTGTGAAAAATAGGAGTATACATATTATTTACCCTCTTTCGAGTGCATAAATAATGTTGACTAACCTAGAGTTAAGTTCCTAAATCCTTGGTTATATTGGGTAGATTCTAGTCTGTCACCCTAGATTACCCACGTTATCCCTCAGTTGGGGCTAACTTAGCCTCAAGTTCCAAACCCTAGAACAATTAGTTAACATTCTAGTTTGTTACCCTAGAATCACCAATTTTAAACCCGTCAAATCTTATCTCTCTATCTATTTGCACTCACCTTAAGATTACTTTTTCTTCATCTTGAAGGCTAGTGTGGTAATCATTAATTGAGGAAAAGCATAGCCCTTCTAGGTCATTACATTTTCACAATATTTTTTGACTTATGAATTGACCAAATTGCATAAGTAAATTAAGCATGAAGTAATATACCATCACAATATTGAAATTAAAAGCGATTCTAGACAATTCTGATCCTACACATGATTATTTCTTATCATAAGGAGAATAATAAAGAAAACTACTCAGATTTCATGAGGAACATACAACAACACATTGATTGATATTTAAAATTAGGTTTATAAAATAAACTTAAAGAAACTCAAACAAAAATACAAAACACTTATTAGTCCCTAGTATCAATCCCATAGAGAAGAAAAAACTTTCTTTATTAAATTAGTAAAATTCTTCTTAAACTGAAGGTAACTTACCTTGGAATTAAGATTGAAATTTTATAAATAATTAATTAAAACTTACAAATTATATTTCTAAACTAAAGAAAATGTTAAAGGTTTCTAAACTAGTTTTATGTAGAAGAGTTCAAATTGTATAAAAAATTCTTCTTCTTGCAATGAGATTATAATAAGTGTAGGAATCAAATGTTTATAAATTTAAATATAGTTTTGTGAAAAATAGGAGTATACATATTATTTACCCTCTTTCGAGTGCATAAATAATATTGACTAACATAGAGTTAAGTTCCTAAATCCTTGGTTATATTGGGTAGATTCTAGTCTGTCACCCTAGATTGCCCACGTTATCCCTCAGTTGGGACTAACTTAGCCTCAAGTTCCAAACCCTAGAACAATTAGTTAACATTCTAGTTTGTCACCCTAGAATCACCAATTTTAAACCCGTCAAATTTTATCTCTCTATCTATTTGCACTCACTTTAAGATTACTTTTTCTTCATCTTGAAGGCTAGTGTGGTAATCATTAATTGAGGAAAAGCATAGCCCTTCCAGGTCATTACGTTTTCACAATATTTTTTGACTTATGATTGACCAAATTGCATAAGTAAATTAAGCATGAAGTAATATACCATCACAATATTGAAATTAAAAGCGATTCTAAACAATTCTAATCCTACACATGATTATTTCTCATTATAAGGAGAATAATAAAGAAAACTACTCATATTTCATGAGGAAAATACAACAACACATTGATTGATATTTAAAATTAGGTTTATAAAATAAACTTAAGGAAACTCAAAAAAAAATACAAAACATATATTTCTAACTCCTCCCCAAGCAAGTCTTCTGAAGTTCCTTTTAAGAATTCTATACAACTCCCACAACAACCACTAGCAACAAAACCTCTCCCCTACACTAACCACCTCTCTCACAACAACCAACAACAACCGCCCTTTACTTGGAAGAGACATCCCCTTATAATAACCCTTGAAATCCCCACAAGTCACTTCAGAAGCCCTTTCAAAATTCGTTCAAATACTTTGTATAAAAAAAATTGATTATGACGCTTAGGCGTCAGTCTGGGAGCTTAAGCACCAACCTTCTAGAAGCTTGAAATAATTGTCTGGCGCCATGGCACTAGGCTCTCTGTTTCCATGTACTGGGTCTGACGCTTAGGTGTCAGAAGCTAGCGCTTAGGCGCCAAGTCACTTTGTGTTCCTTTGCTCCATTTGACCCAGTTTTTCTCCATTTTTGCTCTTTTTCTCCCAAAACTCCATTTCTTGTACCTGAAGTAAAAAACACACAAAATACATTTCATTAAAGTGCAACAACATTAAAAATGAGCATAAAATGTATCTCAAAAGTTAGGCACATTTTTATGCATGTTAGATGTCATGATGGATATTTATTTAGTCAATCTAGCATTTTCTTCTTGAAACACTGAAATCCATTTGAATGCTATATCTAGCTCCATTCAAATGTCTTTCAAATTGACCTCTGTTTTGATCTCTCTCATGGTCACTAGCTCTAGTCTTTCTCGATACTTTCTTGGTTTCTCCTCAGACTTGGCAAGCTTTTTCTCTCATGGATAAGCAGATGAAGGTCAAATGATGAGTAGAAGCTTAAGCTAGGAGTTGATAGCGATCGAGAAATTAACACAGTTTGACTAGATGGAGCTCATTTTTGATATTTAAAATTAGGTTTATAAAATAAACTTAAGGAAACTCAAAAAAAAATACAAAACATATATTTCGAACTCCTCCCCAAGCAAGTCTTCTGAAGTTCCTTTTAAGAATTCTATCCTGTGGATGTTGAGTTTAGAGGAAACAATTCCCTCTCAATATTGATAAGGCCAAGACTCAAATCAAAGTTCATGTAAGCTTTTGTTTGGTGTTTTTACAGTGGAAACCATCGATTGTGTTCTCCTTTCTTACTTCTTGGTGGACTTGGGAGGAAAGGATCTGGGAAGATGGCTTTGCCTTTTCTCCTACACTCAGTTGCATTAGCTGAAAAAGGGATTTTGTCTATGTTTTTCATAGAACCTCCCCAACCTTCAACCTTCACATGTGGAGACTGACAGTTTGTTGTAGCCCTTTCAGATGGAGGGATAAAATTAGATGGGGGTGGTCGAGAGATCTCATGTGTTGAAAGATACTTGACATTCCTTCATTATTTATAAGGAAATGGGATGGAGTCGCATCATTTTCTGATTCACCTATAATCACACCATGGGAGGTTTTCGTTCGATCGGTATTAATTTTCCTATGACTTTATTCTAAATAATAATGGAAGTTTTTGAAACTGAATGAATGAAATCCAAACATGGTATTTGTCCCCCAGACGAACCAGCTTCTTTTGTTCTCTCTTATGATTCTATGCCTTTTTTTTCTTTTCCCTTGACCAAGTCACTTTGTGTTCCTTTGCTCCATTTGACCCAATTTTTCTCCATTTTTGCTCTTTTTCCCCCAAAACTCCATTTCTTGTACCTGAAGTAAGAAATACACAAAATACATTTCATTAAAGTGCAATAACATTAAAAATGAGCATAAAATGTATCTCAAAAGGTAGGCACATTTTTATGCATTTTAGATGTCATGATGGATATTTATTCAGTCAATCCAGCATTTTCTTCTTGAAACACTGAAATCCATTTGAATGCTATATCTAGCTCCATTCAAATGTCTTTCAAATTGACCTCTGTTTTGACCTCTCTCATGGTCACTAGCTCTAGTCTTTCTCGATACTTTCTTGGTTTCTCCTCAGACTTGGCAAGCTTTTCTCTCATGGACAAGCAGATGAAGGTTAAATGATGAGTAGAAGGTTAAGCCAGGAGTTGATAGCGATCGAGAAATTAACACAATTTGACTAGATGAAGCTCATTGAGATGCTTTTTTCAACCAGCTGACCAAAGGATGCCCACAATAGTGGAAGCATATCCTGTGGATGTTGAGTTTAGAGGAAACAATTCCCTCTCAATATTGATAAGGCCAAGACTCGAATCAAAGTTCATGTAAGCTTTTGTTTGGTGTTTATGCAGTGGAAACCATCGATTGTGTTCTCCTTTCTTACTTCTTGGTGGACTTGGGAGGAAAGGATCTGGGAAGATGGCTTTGCCTTTTCTCCTACACTCAGCTGCATTAGCTGAAAAAGGGATTTTGTCTATGTTTTTCATAGAACCTCCCCAACCTTCAACCTTCACATGTGGAGACTGACAGTTTGTTGTAGCCCTTTCAGATGGAGGGATAAAATTAGATGGGGGTGGTCGAGAGATCTCATGTGTTGAAAGATACTTGACATTCCTTCATTATTTATAAGGAAATGGGATGGAGTCGCATCATTTTCTGATTCACCTATAATCACACCATGGGAGGTTTTCGTTCGATCGGTATTAATTTTCCTATGACTTTATTCTAAATAATAATGGAAGTTTTTGAAACTGAATGAATGAAATCCGAACATGGTATTTGTCCCCCAGACGAACCAGCTTCTTTTGTTCTCTCTTATGTTTTTATGCCTTTTTTCTTTTCTTTTCCCTTGATGCCTTCTTAGAGAGCTAAGCAGTCTTCTCTAGTTGCCTCTTCTCCTCAATCTCATTGAAAGTAGCCCACATCACATATTTCATTAGGTCATATTTTTTTTAAATTTAAAACTTGATTTATAGTCGAAGGATCAATGTATTAGACTACCAACAATTCCCGACTGATAATAACTTGCTCCATTGCCCTCAGTCAAGGAGAAATTTTTTAACTTTTCTTAAACAAACCTCATGTGTCTCAAGTTGAAATGCCCCATTGATCACAGGCAACCCTAAAAAGCTAAAGCTTTCAATCTTTTATCTTGTTCTCTAAGTTGATAAAATGGAACATTTGGGTAGTCCCAAAAACCATATACCCATCCTTCTTGATTCGAATGGAGAGCATGTATGAAAATAGTTTGTGAGACCAAAAAAAGCCTCTTATGTGTAAATAGATCACATAGGTTATCATCACTAAAATTGAAGTTGGCTTCCCTTAGGTTGGGATAATGTTATAGAAGTTGAAGATCGGGTGAAGCATTGTGCATAGAGGCTGTAGCCCACAACAAAACTAGTCTCAATAAAAAATTGGGCCATCACCAAAATAATCAGTGGCCCAGACATCTGCATCCACTTGCTTCAAGATGAAACTTGTGTTGTAAACACGAGTCTCTTCTAATAACCTAACCTCAAACTCTGTAAGGATTGACCTATAGAATGACCTAATCAAACTAAAAATATGGAGAGATGAGCTTTGAAAGAAAAACGAACTAAGGATAGTCAAAGAGGAAAATGCAAAAGTTTCACTTAACATCCAGTCATACCTATTTATAGACTCCTTTGGGAAATAATAGTGCAGCATAGAGCTCCGTCGAGATGTCACCTTGGCACAAAGTTCAAGAAAAATCATGATGGCTAAATTATAAAAAGTTTTTGGTTATAAAAAGAAGTATTTTATAGATGGGACATTCACTACCTCGGACCTGGCCAACACTGGTTCTTTAAAATCATGTACAACGCATGCCCACTAAACTTGTATTTTTCTATTTTCTCTTGGAACGTACATGAGAAATCAAACTAGCAACCAAAAAAATTAGCCAGTTCACCTCTTATGGTTGCTACCTTAGCCCAGAAACTTCAACATCAGCAACCTGGACTTGAAGTGTTTCCATATTAATAACTTGGCCAAAGAGCCTCCACGTCAGAAACTTGAGCCCGAAGGGCCTCCATATCTGTGTACACGACCACTAATTCCTCTTGTAGGTCCAAGATAGTAGCTTCACACTGGATATTAGTAGTCTGAGCCAATGAATCTATGGTCTTGTCCATACAACGAACTAATGGTCCATGAGACTGCTCGTGACCGTCAGCCTCCTGCTCAGGATCAGCTGAAGGAGGAGGTGCTAAGACTGGAAGAGGCACTTGCGGTGAATGCTCATTCATCTACAATTTGGACAGAAGGTCCAACATGCTCCATTGACTTGATTTGTCATGTTAGCTCTATGAGTTGAGAGTTGATGATATCCATGAATTTTTGCAGTAATTGAGTTAGTGTTTCAATAGGAAATGAGAGGATCAAATGAAAAAAAAAACAACAGAGTTACTAATCATTTGATTTAGCTTTAATGTACTGAAGCTCTGAAGGAGGAGGTGCTAAGACTGGAAGAGGCACTTGCAGTGAATACTCCTTCATCTACAATTTGGACAGAAGGTCCAGCATGCTCCATTGACTTGATTTGTCGTGTCAGCTCTATGAGTTGAGAGTTGATGATATCCATGATTTTTTGCAGTAATTGAGTTAGTGTTTCAATAGGAAATGAGAGGATCAAATGAAAAAAAAAAACAACAGAGTTACTAATCATTTGATTTAGCTTTAATGTACTGAAGCTCTCTGCGACAAGAAGAGACTCACCACCGTGAATATCCTTTTCGATTGATGGCAAAGGAGTAATATCTGATGGTGCAGCTTCACTTTGGAAAGCCTCATCAGCTAAACAATGGAGCAGCTCCACTATCATAGATGATTTAGCTTTAATGTACTGAAGTTCTCTGCGACAAGAAGAGACTCACCACCGTGAATATCCCTTTTGATTGATGGCAAAAGAGTAATATTTGATGGTGCAGCTTCACTTTGGAAAGCCTCGTCAGCTAAACAATGGAGCAGCTCCACTGTCATAGGAGGAACATCACCTTGAATAGCCTTCAGAGTTGGTGGGTAAATTAGAGTAAAGGCTAGTGGCAGAATTTGCATAAGCGTACTTGACGGTTCTAATACACCTTAAAATTACTTATGTTTATATGTGTATTTCATGATCTTTTTTAAGGATATTGTATTTTAATGAAAGATATTTTGTGTGTTTTTTTTTTTTATTTTAGGTAAAAGAAATGAAGTTTAAGAGCAAAAGGGGCAAAAATGGAGCAAAAATAGGTCAAATAAGATAAAGAACAAAAATTAACCTGACACTTAGGAGTCAGGATGTTCTAGAAGGCTGAAACCTAGGCGCCACGGTTGGGCACCTACGCGCCAGAAACGATTGGGCGCCTAGATGCTAGAAACGATTGGGCTTATATTATTTGAATTTAAACCAATTTTGAAAAGGTACTTGAAGTAACCCTTTATGATTTTCAGAGTTTTATAAATAGGAAAATTTTTTGAATGAAAGGAGAGTCATTTTTGAGTATTTTTCACCACCATTGGGGTGGGCGGCCACCATAGTGAAAGTGTGGTGATTGTGAGTGTTTGTTGAGTCTTGCGTGAGTCTTGTGGAGTCAAGTTCAGTATGCTAGAAACGATTGGGCTTATATTATTTGAATTTAGACCAATTTTGAAGAGGTACTTGAAGTAAATTTTTATGATTTTCAGAGTTTTATAAATAAAAAAAATTTTTGAACGAAAGGAGAGTCACTTTTAAGTATTTTTTACCACCATTGGGGTGGGCGACCACCATAGTGAGAGTGTGGTGATTGTGAGTGTTTGTTGAGTCTTGTGTGAGTCTTGTGGAGTCAAGTTCAGTCAAAAAACTTTAAAGGATTGCTTGGGGAAGAGTTTGAGATGAGTATTTGTACTTGTGTTTAAGTTTTTTCTTGTGATGTTAAAATTCATTGTGAAACATAATGACCTGGGAGGGCTATGATTTCACCCAACTAGTGAATAACACACTAAACCTTGGATGGAGGGAAGCCAAGTCCAAGGGGGAGTGAAAATAAATAGGGAGATAAGTTTTGATAGGCATAGAATTAATGATTATAGAGTGAAATACTAGAACCTTTATAAATTTGGTTTTAAGTTTGGAACCTGAGGTTTGGTTGGTCCTAATAGAGAAGACACGGTGGGTAATCTAAAAGTGAGAAGCTAGAATCTAATCAGCACAATCATATCAATCAGGAACTTAACTTTAGATTAGTCAAAATTTTAATGCACTCGGGAGATGGTAAAGAATAAGTATGCTCCTATTTATCACAAAAGCTCATTTTTATCTTTAAGCATTTGATTCTTACACTGATTACAATTTCTTTGCAAGGGAAAAGACTTTTTATTATAATTGTACTCCTTTATACATCTGTAGTTTAAAAAATTTGCATTTACTTTTAGCTTTAATTTAGAATTAGCAAACTTTAGTTTATAATCATTTACAAAAAGTTTGATATTATTCTCCTACAAATTTTGTTTTTAGTTTGAGTAAAATATTTCTAAGCTGACATAGAATTTCACTTATTCCATATGGGTTTGTTATTGGGGTTTTAAAAGAAAACTCTATATGACTTGAAACGATATGTATACTTGCGTAGTACCCCTTGTGTGTAAGTCATTAATCAATTATAATATATTTATTTTGCACACTAACAGATGAATATAAATTGAGAAAAGTTTTTTACCATCTTTCAAAACTTAAATAATTGTGTAGTTGCGGGTCGGGTCAAGTTCCCCCTCTTGAGACGGTAGTTGGGCCGAAAGCTGACAAAGCGATGTAGGGTCCAATACCTTTCCACCTTTATGACTCCTTATCATAAGTGGTGCTGAATCAAATGATTCACCGACTTCCTCCGCACTGAGCATTTTTTGCATTGGGTTCTTTAATTGATTTCATCCCTTTGACCAGCCTTTTGTTGTCAATTGCTTTCTTCTCATCTAACTTTCTATTCTCAGCCAGTCAGAACTCTTCGCCAACCTTTTTCTTTGGGAGCAGGCTTGAGCTGTTGAGTTTTCCTTTCTCTCGCCACCTAAGGGCGTGTTCTAGAAGTAGGAAATCCAAAGCCTTCTTTGCTTACTAGTTTCTTGGCGCCTGCAAAAGATGCGAGACAATAAGAAAAAAGAAAAAAAAACACTTATCGCCTTTTTTATAAGAATAAGGAGCGCTTAAATGAAGGGAGTATAATTTATAATAATATATTTTATTCATTATATGAATAATAATGTTATTTGATTCTCTTATTCTTATAGAAGTTGTCACTTTCAAAGAAATAAATGAATCAAGGAACTAATTTTGTATATCAATAAAATGCATGCACAAATCTCGAGACGACACAAGATCAAGTGATGGTTTATGTTTGTGCATTGATCATGGAATCGGTTGAACCATGAAGTAAACATAAAGATATATCGAGACAACACCATGTGAGCATGCAATGATATTTTAGTTAGCATCCATCATTATAAAAGATCAACATTTGATTTAAGGCCATTCAATAGGCCAAAGATTGCTCAATCGGCCAAATGATTATGATGATCGAATGAACGCCTCCATTATGAATGTGAAGCGGCATTAGGAGCACTTACAGATGTGGAGCAATGCTAACGGCGTTTACATGGTCAAAATATTTCCTATTTAGTTACCAATATTTAAATGTATAATGTACTATAAATTGTAGTGGTGTTCCTATTAAATGAAGGGACAACCATGGAATTTATGGTACTTTACCAAAGAGTTATAAATATAATGATCATAGGCCCAAAAAGTTTCCAAAAAAACTAAGTATTACTTTTGTCTTATCTATCCTTCATTCGACCGACGCTCTATTCCTTGGTTGTGATCCACATGACAATCTAGGATCCAACAATTATAATAAATAACACAGTTTATTGTTTTATCGACAATGCAAGTGCTCGTCTAAGAACACCATTGAAGGATTCAAATGCAATGGTAATCATTGTTCCATAACAAAAACCACCATCATAATATAAGTTATATTTTGTGCATTTCTTTCGACTATCTATTCATATACTTTCTTTTTAAATTAGAAGATCGGGCATTTACATCCTAAGAATATCCAAATCATTTATATTTCTAGTAAATAAATTTTCTCGTGCAGTATTTCTATATCTTTCAATCACATTGTGCATCCCAAGGAAATAACTCTATGTGACCTTGAACAAAACTATAATGCTTTTCTAGCATTATACAAAGATATTGTGAACACATAATAATTTAAATTGAGTCATATATTTTACATAAAATTCTCATTCAAGAACCATTTGATTTAAACTCAACAAATGACAAATATAATTGGGAATGTACCATTATTAGCATCGATACCACTTGCCCTTAAAAGTACTCCTCTATACTTTCATTTTAAAAAAGTGTCATCGAGACTTATTATTGGGCAACAGTGACACTATTCTGAAGTGATGTTCCAAATATCCAAAATAAAATCTTAATATGATATTGTAAAGTAAAATCAATATTATAAATAATGTCGAGCATTACATTTTTTATAGCTTCCAGAAACGATACAGACTTCCATATGAATTTTTCTAAATATCAAAGATCATTCTCATATCTTTCTCATTGCATCCCAAGCCTTCATGTATGAAACTCAAATGTTAAATTGAGCTTCTATATGCCTAATTATTTCTCTTGATTTCATATGTATTTGGCGACGCATGCTTGACAATATAAAATGACAAATAAATTTAAAAGTACATTATATGCGATCTCTCTGCATAATTGAATGACTTCATATATGTTGACATGTTATAGTTGAGATACACTATGCCCGACTAAGATATTTCTTCTTCTAGCATGTAAATATCATCCACAATATTGTGGTGCATCATCATGATGAACTCGCGCAAATGACGATTTAGATTTACTTGAAGTCAACTTCTTATATCCAATATTAGTACAAATGGACCATGCATTTAAAGTCATTTGTAATGTAATTTTTACTTGGAAGATCATGGAAACATATAAATCATAAGAAAATAAATTCTTTAATGTTCTTAGTTGATGATATAAAACACCATCAAAATTAACATATGCATCTCACTGTTGATCATTTTGAAAAAAAATGAACAAAATCATTATTCACTACCATCTGATTAAGCATTTCAACTTTATTAAATACAATATCATGTATTAAATTATGCCCTCTTTGTAATCATTTACTCTACTTTGTTGTGTACTTTATTCTTACACGCTCATTATTATTGCATATTTCAGGTGAAAAATTTCCTTATAATTTAAGGTCATTAAGTTATATATGTGTGTGTGTACTATATCTTTAGGTGTTACCCTTAAATTGGTTAGGCAATGCACGCAACAACCTGCATGTCAAAAAGGTAATATTAAATTAATATATATATATATATATATATATATATA
>NW_018164714.1:563824-661489 GCF_001263595.1 Phalaenopsis equestris | reverse complement strand
GAAGAGTTTTGAGTTTCTAATGGTGAGGGTATCTTTTCTAGTTTTTTTATATATATTATATAATCTAAATATAAAGTATACATTTATGCAAAATATGAACTCATATTTGACTCCGGCAATAAGGCTTCGTAGACTTTTGACATGTCAAAATGGAACATTGTTATGATTCATTCAAAGTTACTGCACACTCACATTTACATGCATATTTTCTTAAATTTGTTCAACTTCAACCTACATTATTAAAGAGTGAGTGTATGCTTTTGATAATATAAATTCACATGAAACATCATGAGTTACATATAGAGCTAAAAATCCATTGCTTAGTTGAAAGCGATAAACAAGATGAACATCAAACTCATTAACATCAAAGTTTAAATGCTGAAGAATTTACTATTTTAACTTGTCATGATTCTTGTCTACTAGCATCTGTATCATTTTGTTCTTTCCACCAAAATAGTTAGGTGTGAAATCTTTCATAGCCCTTAGCTCACCAGCATATTATAACATCAGTATGTAAATATATCATATGTCATGTAAATAGCCTTATATGTAAGTTCTTCATCAGCATAAGATTCCTCCCTATGTGCATTAATTGGCCAATATGATGGTGGACCTCCCTTTTTGTACTTGTGTTATGGGTTAATATCTTTAATAATTATCCTAATTAAGCACTAATATGGCCACTAGTGGATGATGTGACCACACTATGCTAAATAGTACGTTGATAGAGCCCTATGTTTGCACCATGTATTGGCGAAGATCAAAATAGTTGTCATTATTAGCAGATAATGTCAGATTATACTAAATTAATTCAGATATCATCCAACCCTAAATTAAATGCCCGTGATTTATCTAGAAACTCAGAATTATAGGCATCACAAACCTCCAAAATCTAAGATTAATTCATTTGGATCATAACTTGTTATTAGCCTTAGTGGAGTGATGGTCACTAGGTTAGATATTGGCTTCCTGTGTGTGGATGGTAGATGCAAGACATACATTGATTGACTTGACCATGATCAATTAAGAATATAGTTATGGAATCAAAGATTTGCTTACATTATATATCCCATAATCATGCCAAATAATGATTGTCATGCAATAGCTTGTTAGTATATTGGTATAAGTATGACTTCATTATAATTTGCTTCAAGCTAAGTCATAACCTTGAAGAACTCTATCATGGGGCACTTATTTAATGGATTTATGTAAATATATTTCACTTTTATATACATTTTCTATTGAATTTTCAATACACAATTTTATTATTTTATTATAACAAAAGATAATTGATCGAATGTATGACATGTTTGAACCATTATAGGGTAATGATGCGAGAGATGTTGGCGTAATAAAGCTCGCCATCAATAATTTTACTGTGGAGGCCTGACAACTACATTCTTTAGTGCACTCTGAAAGCACTAAACGATAATATTTTGATACATGTAAAGATTACGAGCAAACTATTCAACAACAGTAGAAGGCTTGATAGATAAAAGACAATTAAGAGAAGCACTAATTTTTTTTCTACCAAATTCCATGAACAATCATCATCCCTTAATCTCGGATGAGAATCACATCAAAGTACTATAACCATACAACAACAAATTGAATATTTACCTTATGGTTACACAATAACATACAACCTAGTTCAGGAATCACCAAAAGGGATGCCTTCTTTTCTTACTTTTTTTTCCTTCATATTCTCATAATATTTTTAGTCAACAAAATTTAGGGTCGGGTGCATCCCACCTTGATGTTGAGATGTCAGTAGTTACTTTTTTTTTTCACTGATATGTAATCAAAACTTTATTAGTTTTTAATTTTCATGAATCTTTTGAGTTCTTTTTTGTGGTAATTCTTTTATTTATATATTCTCTAGAAATTAGTTATAGAAACTAAATATATTTTTAATTTTAATTATTATTTTTGTATCAATTTATGAAAGAAAGAAAAATTACCTAAAAAATATAGAGAAATTTTATATTATTCTACATTTAAAAACAAATTTACGAGTATAAAATATTTTCTTACTTTGCGTATTAAAATTTTGAATAATTTTAGTTTACTAAAAATGTATTAAATTTATAAAAAAATTGTTAAATTTAATCAATATAAAATTAAATAGTTTCAAATATTTAAAATAAAAACCAAAAATTTTTAAATATTATACTACAATACAAACTTTTCTTTTTCTTTTAAATTATTTATTTTTGCTATAGTTAAACAAGTGTAATATTTTAATATTATCATTCAAATCACTTTAATAATTTAAGAAAAATTTTATATTTTTTCTAAATTAAATATTAAGTTTATTATTATAGAAAGAAAAGTACTTTTAAACTAAACAATTTGATAAAGGTTCTTAAATTTTTTTTTATAATATTTTGTTTTTTTATTTATTCAAACATTTTTAAAAAAATATTTATAATTATTACATTTTTAAACAAAATAACTTAAAAAATTAAAGTTTTTTTAATAAAAAATGAAATATTAAAAAAAATATTTGGCTCATTGTCGCGACCCACTTATGGTCTATTTGGGGCAGTTGTAACTTAGTAAAAAATTGTTGCACAATAACTGTGTTATGATGTTGTTGCGCGAAAGTTCTGTGTCTATTTATTTTGTGCAGTTAAGCAGCAGATGTGCTAAAGTTGTTTATGATAAAAATACAATTTTGTCATTGTACTATTGTGATGTTTAAAACAAAATAAGTGCTTGTTTTGGATATCACAAAGTAAAACCTAAACAGTGAGTAATTTAACAATCAAAATTAAAAATAAAATTATTAAAATAATAAATAATATTAACATAATATTGAATTTAAAATGTAAAAGATTAATGTCACGAGATAATCTTCACTCCAACAAAACTATTTACACCTCATCACCATTGGAGGTGGAATCATCAAACTGATCTGTCCATTTGAAAAATTTACAGCTCTCTGATATATTCCTTGGACAACTGTAAAATTATCTCCCATAACTATGCTCCGGTCGCAAATTAAGTAGAGAACATTGCAGTTCACTATATTAGGGCAATATTCTAGATGCATCGAAAGATCTTATTCATCTTTTTTGAAAGTTTAAAACCACAAAACACAGACCCCTATATGAAACATTAGTAAAACATAATAATAGAAATACACAAATAAAGTTTTATAAAGTTGTGGGGTTTCGGAGCATAAAATATAAACTAACGAATAATCTCACTACAAGAAAAAAGTAGATCTTAAGAGAAGGGGTCTTGGTTGCCTTTACACCATCAAATATAGAGCTCATATGTGTCCCAAAAGCATAGCACCATAAAGGCCATCCGGAAAAACCCCTACGTCATTTATGTCATCATAAACCTCGAGCTCATCTTTTTAAAGGTTTACAACCATAAAGCATAAACCCTTATATGCAACATTAATAAAAAAATAACAATATACATACACAAATGAAGTTTTGTAAAGTTAGGAGGTATCAAAGCATAAAGTATAAACCAACAAGTAATTTGTTACTACAAGAAGACAATGGATCTATAACAAAAAAGGGGTTCTTGTTTATCCTTAAACTAAGTAATACTGAGCTCGTATATGTCGCTGAAGCATATCACCAAAAAGACCATCCAGTAGTCATTTGACAGGATAAAAAATGTGATCTTAGTTGCCTTTAAAACATGTATAACCATGCCCGTATGTATCACAGAACCATATCACACAAAAGACCGTCTAGATAAACCCCAACTTTTATTTGACTTAAAAATAAGGGACATTTGGTTGCCTTGATAGTGATTTAATGTGTATCAAAACCCATAACAACATATAGGCCATCCAAAAAAACCATTAAGGGCTTACATCTCATCATAGACTTCCAATTCAAAAATAAAACATGCAAAAGAACTAAAAAATAAATAAACACGTGAAATATTTACCATAATTACCTAGAAGACCATCCATGCAGAAAAAAAATGCATACGAAAGAATTGAAAATAAATGTTGCTCCAAATTAAGATTCAACACAAGCATTATTTCGCAAACCGTCAGCTATAATAAACGCTAAGCATTTTCACAACACATTATACATAAAGAAATTAAAAAAAAAACATACAACATCATTTAACCCACTAATTATGACATCTGTAATTTAGCTCTTAACTCCATCATCTCCCCAGCACCTTCCCCATCTCGGGTACATGACAATGGCAAATCACTGTTAGCCTAAGATATTGAATTCCCTAAACGATATTCATCTTTAACAGGGACATATGAATGATCTTCATCTGTCCTATTGAAGTCAATGTCACTACGCGAAAGATGTCGACGAATGTAGTTTTGGAGTGCCATTCTATCGACCACAATCCACACTTATTTGTTGAATGTATATGTGGGCATATCTCACAGCATAACCCTTTTTGTCTTTCAATACCCAAATGCTCTTTCAATAACACGACATAAGGAATAGTGTCTCTTATTAAACATCTCTTTTCTAACTCGAGCGATGTTGTTAGCATTTTTAAAATAAGAAATATGGTATTTAGTATCAAGAAAGGGTTTGAGAAACCCTCTTTAAAATGGATATCCAGTATCTCCAGGACATAATTATAATCATTAATATTACACAGAAAGTACTATTTCGTTATTCAAGCAAACCTGAGGGTGGCCATGGAAAGTGGTATTTTTTAATAAATTTGAATATGCGACTGTCGTGTTCACTGTTTTCGCATCTACCCATAACAAAAGTGAAGCACATATTAAAATCACATAAAACAAATAAATTTTGTGTGACTGAACAACATTGCCCGATACAACCTTTTCACAGTTTGGCATGCGTGCATCTCCTTATGTTCCATCAATCACTCCAATACAACCTTAAAGCATTATCCAAGGTATTAAAGTAACTATGTTTAAGTAAATTTAAGAAAATATGAATACATTAACTTCAACTTAAAATATGATATACAACGTCAGTCTTGTGAAACCTCTACAGGAGTCCTTTGGAACGTGGGGTCCTTAAGGCTGATAATGTTTTATGATAAGCTGATCCGAACATTTAAACTAATTAGGAAATATCTACTGATTATTTCTGATTAGTGTTGGATTTGGTCAATGACTCCTCTCATAGATTCATTCTGTGATAAATTATAGTGTTATGACTAACATCTCTCTTGAAGTTATTATGGAGGAGCCATGAAGTTCATGATTCATGCGTAGTTCTTCTAACATATTAATGAATATTTGTTGTGTTATACTAAACATATTGTTAAATCTTGTCAAGTGACCTACAAGCAACTCTCCAATGCGCTTCTTGCCTGTGTATGTGGATGTCATACATCTAGAGCGAGCAATATATGAGTTGTAATACTTCTTTTCTTCAAGCTCGGGGTCAATTTTGCTTAATTTATTTGTTTTTTTTTTTTTGCATTTGGCTCAACCTATAGATTAATGGATGATTGATATCTTGATTTAATTGCATAGAAAAAAAGATGAAGGGTTGGATGTTTCATAAATTCTTACCTCCAATCTCTCGGTCGGCCCACCATTATTCCGAAGCATTAATAGGTTGCTTTATTAGATCTCAACCCATGCTCATGGATCCTAGTTTCAACTCTTTTCATATTCTCCAGACCCTTTTTAACGAATCTCACTTGTTGTTCAATTGTATTCTATCATATTCCCTTCTCGTGCTTTCCATGTTTTTTTTTCATTATATTTTGTCAACACTCATTGTTAAAATATGTGGTTGGCCTATATTCCAATTCCACATTTTTAAAGCAGAGATCGTAAAATATTAACTTCACATCTTTATTCAACATGACAGACGAACCAATTTCTTCAATTTTAATCATGACATTTACTAAGATGAAAAGAACTAATCAACATAAATGTGTGATAGAGAAAACATAAAGTGTCATTTAAAATACCACAAATCAAAAATATAACATAAAATAAACATCGGAAATCTATTAGCACATCACCACTGACACACCATCACATCATCATCATCATCAATACCAACGTACCACTACCACTTCATCAACACCCACACTTCATCATCACCAACCAACCACCATAAAAACAACCACCAACCCAAAAAACCACCACCACCACTTCAACAAACCATCACCAACACACTATTAACACACTAATACCACCAATCCCAGCTCCACACGTACCTTCCACATCACATAAAAAAGCAAACTCATCATCAATGGAGCACAACCAACAACCACCACCACCATCAACACCAATATAGCACCATCACCACATCATCAACACCAATATAGCACCATCACCACATCATCACAACGGACAAACTACTACCAAAACCACCACCAACACACCATTAACACACCAACACTACCACTTCCATTTCTACACACACCCCCATACCACTATCACAAAAAAAAAAACAAATTCACCACCAATAGACCACCACAACATTCAAGAAAGAGAGAAGCCCACCGAGACCAATTAAATCAAAAAATGAAGGAGCAAAAGCATCATTTCGGTGGCCATACACAGAGACCACAAATCAGAATTAACAACCTAACCTCCAAATGTCATAAAAAACAAATTCTTCACCAATAGAACACTACAAAAAATCTATCACCAAAACTAACAAAGAGCGGAGCAACAACCTATTGAACAAGCCATACATCAAAAATAAAAAATATAATTACTTCCAGAGGCCACATACCACAAAAAGCAATCCACATATCTCATTGATCAGAAAACAAAAGGTGCACAAAATCAGAAATAGTAAAGAGAAAAGGCCACAAAAGACAAACCTCAAATCAAACCTTCCAACATAGAGCAAAGCCATAAATCTTAAAGATCAGGCAACATGGGGTAAACCTCAAACCACAACATCTCAAATAACAAAAAATGTATAGAGCAGAGAATGTCGTAGGAGGAGAAGGGAAACTGTCATTATTGACCTCATTTTTTATGATATCAAATTATCTTATTTAGAAGCTTAGGATCTAACCATAGAACTTTCATGTCGACTATCTTAGAGAAATAGTATGGAACTTACCCCCATAGAAATTCTAATCACTTCTTATCTCTTCTTGTGGAGTGCCACATGGGTGGTCACAAGCCCTCATTTGTCACTTGAGATGGCTAAGAAAAACATGTCAAGACGCAAGAATGAGTTACTATAAGATCATGAAGTCTTAAGGCGACCCTAGGTGGCTTGGTCTTGCACACACACACTTGCACTCACCTCAAACTCCTCAACACATCCAAAACCATCCATTTACCTAAATTAACTTATCTTCCCTCTGAATACCCATATTAAACTTCCTAAACTCTTTTGAAGGCTCATGTGGATGGTCCCAAGTCCCCAACCTTTGGTTAGGAGGGCTAAGATCAACATTTGGAGGCTCCAAAATGAGTTCTTAAGGACCATACAACTTTAATGAGACTTTCATGGATTACATGCTTACATCACCCAATTGACCTCAAATCCACCCTAAAATAAAAATTTACCCTAAATATCCCTAAAATCTCAAAATACAAAAATTATCAAAATCCCTAATTTCAGTCAAAACTTCACCAAAACCAATCCTAGCCATCCAATTTACTCAAATTCACCATAGATTTCCCAAATCCACCAAAATTGCCCAAATTACCAAAATACCAAATATTGACCAAATACCCAAATTTTCACCAAAAATCATTTTAAACCTCTCAAAATAATCCAATAGCCCTAAAATTACCAAAATTGATAAAAATGTCCAATTTTTACCAAAATACTAAAAAAATAGCTAAAATTTTTAATTTACCCCCAATTTTCACTAAACATATTCCAAACCAATTCATCAAAATTCAAATACAATTTTATCAAAATCTAATTGTAAATTCAAAATTACCCAAGCCCAATTTCAAGCCCACCATACCAATTTCAAAAGCCTAATTTCAAGCACACCTTACTTAAATTCCAAAAGCCCAAATCCAAGCCCACATGACAAAATTTCATCCCATCATCCATTCAATTAAATCAAACCATACACCATGGCATGACTGATTGATTCACCTATATTTATACTCATGACAATCCTTCATAAAATACCCAAAAAATTCCAAAATCCTTTCTCATGCAAATTGACCAAGCCAAATGCAAGCCATGAAGCCATCTTCAAGCCACATGCTAGCCATGCGAGTTAAACCATGTCACCCTCAAGTCCCAAAAAGGAGGGGGCTCTTTCTTGATTCCATTTAAAGTGCCTAACCCTTCTCATGATTCCTTCTAACCTATGCTTAATGCCTAATATCTTAGATGGGGACTTGACCACACTAATCCAGCTGACTCTCATCAGCCCAAGCCACCTTAGGAGTGACCTAACTCCATTTTCATGAGCCTAAACCCAAGTTAGACCCAAGTTGACCCAAACCCCTTTCCTCTTTGATCAAACACATCTACCCATGCACAAATCTAATTGTCTTCTCATATGTCACCCCTGACCACCCTGAACCAGATGGTGACCTATTCCCTGACAACCGACCACCTTAGCTGTCGGAAAACACCAAACCCGAGAGCACCACCATGGTCAAAATCCAAAATTGAGCCCATCCAATGTGGATCACCCCAATTGGACACTTGTCATCTTCTTCCCTTCACCTAAGTGCCACCTTGAACTTCTTAGCTTGGTCAATCAAGCTCCATGACCGAGCCTATAAGAAGGACCCCCTCACGACCAAATAGAAGTGATGCACAAACCCTGACAAAGCCCTGCCAAATTGATCCCAAAATTTTCCTACAGCCTCACGAAGATCATCCCCCATAATTCCATCCATTGCCTTCTATATAGAAATAATAATTTCATCACTGAAATCCAGGGCTTTTTTGTTCATTCCACCAAACTCCACAAAACTCACAATTGATCATCCCAAAAGCTTCACAACACCTCAAAACCACTTCCTCAATCAAAAGCAGCCATTCCTAAGCTCTCTAACCTAGTCCAAAACCAAGCCGGATTCCCCCTTTGGTCTAGATCATACTTAAATCCAACCACAACTCAAATTAGCACTTAAAGGACGTTCGTGGACTCAAGGCAAAGTTCTCAACAAACCCAATTGAGGACTCACCTCTTAGGCAAAGGTATAACCTGAAATTTCTCATTTTTACCTCATTTTGGACCTTTGTGAAAGAAATTTATATTTCATGTGTATTTAGCCGTATGTATGTGTTAGTCACGTAAATGAAGTTGTAGAAACAAACCCCATGATATTTGGAATATCGAGTGAGATCGTAGGGTTAGAACGTGAACAGTTCTCAAGTTTGGGCGATCGGGGATGATGAACGGGTGTTGTCCATTTCCACGTGTATCAAAAAAATGATGGAGATCAGGTCAGATTGATGAATGATATGTGAACCACAGGTCGATTCATCAACGTACATGAAAGTGCAACCAATCAAGCAAAGACGCGTGGGGCTTCAGAATTGGCGAGGTTGACGCGACGCCGACGTGTATAAGTAGATAAATAGGAAATTCTCTATTTAAATTAATTCAGAAACTTTCAAAATTCATATCTTGGTGTAGAAAAATCACAAAAAAAATTAAAACACATCTATGCTCAGTAAACAGAGGAGAATTTATTCAACTAAAAATAAAAAATATTCATTAAGTATTTTATTATAAATTAATTTAATACTCCATAGAGTAATTAAATCATAATTATATGAATATTTATCCAAATTAAATAAAATTTTTAGGGTTTATTCCCAATGATCTTAGGAGCATCCTTTGATTTTTTCAAAGTTAGAGAGCACCATAACATGAAAAAACCTAATTTTCTAGGATTATTAGCATTATTTTAATTAAAAAAATTATAAAAAAATAAAATAAGAAACTAGAAAAATATAAATCAAATTTGTTAGGTTCACTGTGGCTAGAGAACCTTAGAAAAAATAAAAAACAAATTTAAAAAGTTAAAAGTACTTTTTTCTATTTTAAAATAAATAAAAATCATTAAAAAATAAGAAAATATAAAACAATTTAAAAAATTAGCAAAATGGCTCAAATTGAAGAGAATGATCTTAGAAAGCCTTTACAAAAATTTAAAAGTCATAAAAAGTTATTTTTAATATAGAAATGTATTTTCTAAGTAAATAAGGATTTTAGCTTGGAATAATTCTAAAAAAAGAAATAAAAAATCAGAACATTATAAAAATTAATTTGGAGTGTTCTTTGAAACTAGCGGCACTTATGAAAAACAAAAATAAAGTTAAAACAAAAAGTTAAATTTTTAGGCATTTTTCTAATTTAAAAATAATTAGAAATAGAAAAAAATCACAAAATATAAATATACTTCAAAATGTCACAAACTTCACCCTAATTAAGAAAACAACAAAAAAAATGCTTTTGTAAATTTTTAAAGTGTAAATATATATTTTTAAGTACTTAAATGTATTTTTATGCATTTTTGGATAAAATAATTATAAAAATAAAATAAAAATCATAAAAATATGAAATTCATTTCTCTGTGTTCTCTGAAGTCAGGGAGATCAATGAAAAATATAAAAAATAATTTTTTAAATAAAATATATTTTATATTTATTTATTTATTAAAATTAATTAAAAAAATTAAATATTATTCAAAAATTTCTGAAAATTATTTCAAGTGGCCCTCTAACCTAGGTAAACCTTTTAAAAATTTACTAAGAATATAAAGTGTGTTTTAGTTAAATAAATTAATTAACATTGAAAATTCCTTTTTTTTACTAAAATAAGTTCATAAAAATTAAATAAAAATTAGAAAAATAGAAATTCTTCTCTGATGTGTAGATTGACCCATAGGGTAACAACAAAGTGTTAAAGACTTTGAAATTAAATTGAAGGAATTATGGAGTAAAAAATCCTAAGGGTAAAATGGTAATTTTGAAATTTCATATCTTAATTAAAATTTAAGTCAAACCAGAGGGAAAGGGCACTTAATTAGGATGATTTGAGATCAAATACAATTTATAAATCTTTTTAAAATTATAAAATTTCCCCTAAAGCCTTTAGGAGCTTAATGGTGAATCAAAATGAGAACTCTTGTTGAATAATTTGAGGACAAGATTAAAATGATAACAACATCTTGAGATACCATAAGCTAGGAACCAATAGGAAGGGGAAGAGTGAAAGTCTCCCAATACTTTGCAAATACATCCTTAGGGTTAAACCATATCAAAATTGATTTCACCCTTACTCATGGGTTAATTAAAACATAAAACATTGAGCACAGTTTAAAGAACAATGTAATTCAACATGGGTTGATTAATTCAACAACATAGTAAGATCAAATGAATTAGAAGTGACCGAGAAATATTAAGGGTGTTTTAGAATTATATCTTAAATACCATTGAGAGATGTTGGATATTTCGGAGGACATTTGAGTTTACTACACTTTGTTGTGCGAAATCATCCACAAAACACAACAATCATTACATTCAAACTGAACAAACATGAAATCTCTAAGGACCCACCAAGATATGACTCAGGACCCGTTAATACACATCAAATGAAAATACCCTAACACAACTTATCTTACCATAATAACCCAATGCTCAAGGGTATGAGTCTTGGATATGATATTTATACCCGTGGGGGCACTTGAGAATTTTTAATGCCACATATGGATCATTGGGCTTGTGTAAGTTGGTGGTTCAAGTGGCGAGGGCGATGACGATAATGCTTATGTGTGCTAAGAGTGGGACATTAAGATAGTGTCTCCTACCTCAGATCTTTAGGGAGGGGATGTGACCGGTGATTTTGTTCCCCAACTTTTGGTAAGAAGTTGTCCTTGATTTCTTAGGTAGCCGGTAGTTATAGTTCGATCAAGGTGAGGAATTTGTGGACTATCCTATTTTACCAAAACATTTACATACAACATAACAAAAATATATTTTCCTGTGACAACACTACTTTTGATTGCTAAGTAAGTTTTACATGCATGAAAAATTAAAGAATTTTTTGATGTTACCCTATAAAGGTCCACTTATTAAGCACTATGATTGAGGTCAGGAATTGCCCTCCTTAGATTTGCTTGGTTGGTGGCTCATATCCAAAGTTGGGATTACAAAGCATACAACTCAGCTCTGAGCCCTATGATAACAAGTTTAGTTTTACTTGAGTTGTGTGTTCTTACGATTTGCTTAAGTTTTTCTCATACATAATTTTCTTACAATTTGCTTAAATTCCCTGCATTTGTTTAAATTTCATGCATGTTACCGTATTATGTTTATCGTACTAACCTTGCAGTAGTGGCAAGAATCCCAGGCACGCAAATTTATTTTTTACATTTACTGCATATTATTGTGCTTTACTGTTCTTTTATATTCTACATACTTGTTATATCTGTTAGAATAGGAGAATAGTAGACTGATTATTTAGGAGGTACACAGTGACAGACCACGAGACCCAACATTAATTGCATGTTCACATTGAATCCTAAACCTGAAATCATTTTGTAAAGAACAAGTTGCAAGCAGATCGAGGATAACTTTCGTCGACGAATCAAGACTCAACAACATTAACTGGATCTACATCAGCTAAACTTTCCTCAGACTTAAATAATTAATCAATAGGACTTCGAGGTTGTATGTTTAGTGCGACATAAATCCTCATAGCATCTTTACACTTTTGCACAACCATTGTGTGCAATACAAACCCTAACTCTCTTAGGGTTCCGAGGTCGTCGTCTGATACAACATAAGTCCTCATATCATCCACGCTATTTGAATGATCGGATATCCTGCAAAAATAAGCCCTAAATAATAAAAATTGATAGAATTGAAACATCAAATAATATTATCATAAAAAAGGTAAGGCCAAACAATAGGATTATTTGAGAATTCACCGATGTTCTCCTCATCGTGACATCCTCTACTTTTCACTCATTTGACTTCTAAAATAATTGCTCCTATTTAGTCCTTTCCTACTTGATTTTCTCTATGTTCAACCTTGAAATCTCGAAGACAAAAATCTCTGATCATTATCGAGAGTTTTCTTAAGTGACATTATTCATTTATGATGTGATTAACTATAAAGACTTGCCTCTGTAAGGAACTAAAGAACCCATGTAATATAAACCCAACATAATCTTCAATATTCGGTAGGAGAACTTGTCAGTTATACATTAAAGATTCACAGACCAAATGAATGTCATAAACTGTTTTAGTTTATTTAATCGACCCCGATGTTGAGTAATGTGTCTATTCTCTGGGATAGATGCATTATTTTTCGTTTATTTAAACTATATGTATGAAATCTTGTTAGTCTTATATTTTTAAAATTAAAATGCTATTTTCCAAATTTTAAAAAATATATATTAAATTAAATTATAATCAATTTCAAAATTAAAGCGACCAAATCCAAATTCCGACCGACAGTCACCAGAGTCGGAGATTGGAGAGAAGTATGAAAGGAGAAGAGAGTTCATGCCACCAGAACCATAGATAGAAGAGAAGCGAGAGAGGAGAAGCGGGCTAGGGCATAAACGTGAGAGAAGCACGAGAGAAAAATGGGCACACGAGTGAAGCTCGCAAGGGCCGCAAGGTCATTTGTTTCAAAAAAAAATGATAGCCGCAGGGTCAAATCTGTGACACTCGTTTAGATAGGATTTTCCCAAAACGTGACTACATCGCAATATCCAAATGCAGCTTCTTGCATTTACGTGTCTTGATACATTGGTACTCCAATTATGGCCCACCTAAAAAAAAAAAAATTAATATATGAGTAATCTCAATGTAAATACGACACAAACACACTACTCAAAATGAAATATTTTTTCCAACCTTACTCAGCAAATTAATATCAAAGCGCGCACAAGCTCCCTCGCGGTTTTCTCGATTTTGGTCTCTTTCTCCATCTCGGTTTCCCTTGGAGATCGGTGCAAGTAGGTGGTGCAGGTAGGCGTCGAATTTATTCTTTTGTTTCGTTCATTTTCAATTTTCACTGTAAGTTTACGAAGCATATTGGTTTAGTAAACCTGTAGGTATCTCTAGGAATGGACTTGAGCCAGGCTTGTATTCCCGGCGAGGAGAACAAAGCTTCTGTATTACCATTGCCCGATTCTTTTCTTGAATTTCTGAAGGAGAATGATCTTAATTCATCGATATATACTGGTTTGGATACCATCCCACGCTATATAAGGTGAGATTTCTTTTAAAAAATTATTTTTGTAGCCATGTAATCCTTTATATGCTGTACCAAGCTTTTGCCAACCACTATTCCGGCTACATTAGATTAGCTTAGCATATTGAAGAAAAACATTTGTGTATTTTGCCCAAAAAGCTGATTTGTTGATTAATAAACCATGCTGGCTATTGTTATGCATTGTATTCTTTTCTCGTTTTCTTCCGCATCGCTTTTTGTGAAACCCTATTTTACATACTGCTATAATCTTAAATTTTGATTTGCAAGATTGAAACCTGGTTATGAATCTCAGCTAAAAGAGATTGAAACTGAGCTAGATTGCAAGCTGGAGAAGGTAGATTGGCTACCAGGCTTCTTTTCCATCCCTCCTCAGATTCAAATTGCTAGAACAAATGCATATCGCTCTGGAAAGGTGAGGCAACTGCTCTGTTAAGTGCAATCCTAATAATGACTTTACTTCTTTTTTGTGATTTTTTAGCATGTCTTGTAATTAAATAAAGCTCGCATTGGAATGCCACACGGTCAACTACTCCAAACAACAAATGATTTAAAGTGACTGAACTAGACGTTCTTGTTCAGAATGATACACAAGATAAAAGACTATTATTTGAGGTTTTCATGAATTTAAGTAGCTCTGTAGTCCCTAAATGCAGAACGAAGTTGTAGACCAACCCAAGGCTGTTTCTTGCTTTAAGATATACTCATGTATGCTTTTTTTAGCATCAAATATCTTTGTTTACCATGTCAAAAATCAAACTTGGTTCTTAAACCTTTGCAATTAAATTATCTACCTGTTTCATGTTCGCTGTATAATTGCCTAGGGATAATTAGTTGTAAGGCTTTTGCATTCAAAGCTATTATTTGCTCACCTTTATCAATTTTAACTGTTTGACATCTATCTGGGTAGTATGATGAATGTCATGGTCTCCTTTAGGAAAAGTATGTACCCATGTATAAACTCACTGTTATTATTGTTCTTACTCCAGCTTCAGTATTCGATGTCATAAGTTAAAAACTGCTTGGTTATCTTAAAACCAACTGTGATTTTCTGCTTGCTGCAGCTTTTTTTTTATGGCACTTTTCTGTAATCTCATTTACTCCATATCATATGCTGTTCGCTGAGTTCATTGGGTTTTTTTAACTTCCCTTACGGGCAATATAATCACGTGCCTTTGCATAATGACAATCATATAACTATGGAGTCTTAGTTGGATGATTTTCATGGAAGGTATTTGATTCAAAATGTGGATTTTTAGCCGCACTACAACCCTTAACTGCAGCTCTCAATAAATAAGTGATCAGAGTGCCCAGTGAGTCTCCAAAGTAAAATTATACATGGACCTTATATTACCTTAAATCAATCAGTAAATAACAATTAGTAATGGTGGAAGAAATCATGAAGGTGTTGAGATTTTGGTTCTTTCTATATCAACATCATCATCATCAGCAAATTTTGGATTAATTTTTGAATTAATTTCCATTTTTCTCTATTACATATTTCACGAGATGTTAAACTTATTCTGCTAAAATCTTTTTGGGCAGCTTCTAGCTAGGTTATCTTTACTCATTTTTTTCCTAATGTTTCGACAGATATTCTTTTTTCTTTATGCATCTTATTGGTGAATTTTCTATTTTTCATTATACATGCTCGGGCCATTCAAGTCGATTAACACTATGATGTAGGGCATCATCATTGTCATCATTGTTGTCATCCTGAAGTTTAATTTTATGTTTTAAGAGATAATATGATTGTAAATTGTATACACCCATGTTTTTGGGTCTTTGGGTCATATTATATTTTTGGCATGTATGTGTTTTGTAATTTCTTATGTCATGGGCGATGATGCGGCCTTTATGTTATGGAGCTTGGTTGTAAGTGTGAAAGTGACATATATGAAAATTAAAGGGGTACATTTGATCACTTTGGATGATTTGGCTTATGAATCAGCCAAATCATTTGATTTTGGTTATAAAATTTAACCGTCAAACTATTTTTCAAATCAAACCAAACCAAACTTTAGTTTTGTTGGTTTGGGTTTTGTATGAATAAAATGTAATTATTTTTAGCAATGAGCCTAATTATCTTTAATTTAAATAATGTTTATTAAGAAGAATACTGAATAATATTTTTTAAAATTTATAATTTTAGCATGTGCAATAAATGTTATCCACATTAATCTTTATGTCACTTGTTTATTTACATGTGTTTATTGATTTGATGTTGGAAGAATTTAAGAATTAGATTTTGGGTTTATAAGAGCAAATATCAAACCAATAATGGAAAATTAATAAAAAGTTAAAATTACGACCAATAATCCATCTGATATTTTAGCAACTGAGCGAACCAGTGAAAGAAGATCAATTTGGTTTGATTTTTTGATTTTATCCAAACAAATTTCTTGCAAATGAAAATGTTGGTGGGTAATACTTTAGTGATAGTTTTGAATTTTGAAGTAGATTTATATCTTCCCGTCTTTCTTCCTTATTCATATAATTATTTCTCTTGTAACACCAAACCCTTGGTTATTGAATAAGAAGTTTTCTTATTTTTTTTATTTTCAATTCTTCTCGCGTTTTTCCACTCCGAAGTGACCCACTACTTGAGTATTTGAGGCATAGCTTTTAGAGAACCACTTTTAAGGAAGAGTGGAGTTCCTTGCGTGGTGGATTGTTCCATAAAGGTTGACTTCAAAATTATATTCACATTAAATCTATTACAATTTAAATTATCCATAAGTTAAATTATTATTATTATTATTATATTTTTTTTTACATTCATAGGAATTAGACTACTAATGTATTTAACATAACATGAGCTTGATTGATCCCACCTTTATCATTCTCTCATTATTGTATTTTCCTTAATATTGGTTGCCTATTTATCGTTCATATATATTTTTAGAACCACCGGTGCAGTCGTCTAGTTTATATTCATCTCATAGTAGAATACACTCATCTTATAGTAATTTACAATTATCTTACATCCGTGTATCTTATCTTGATTCTTTCTATGAAAAATGAAAATTAAATGAGAACACACCTGTCACTATTATGGTTGAACGGTATAATTGGAGAGGAGCCGCTATAGCGCTTCTTGTTTAGTTTGCTTGAGAACATTGTTATATGTATCTTATTATTATGCCAAAAAAGAATCCAGAAGCAAGGAAGCCCTTGGTCATGTGCAAGGATAATGCTAACATGACCTTGCTAAAACTTATTTAACTGAGAAATACTTAACATCGAATGCTACTCTATGCTAGAACTAACAGGAAAGAAGGATTCCTCAACTAGTCGTAAAATGATGTTACACATTGTATCGAAAGCTACCTTGTGTCCTGTTCTCTCTCCATGATGATCCTGTTCTCTCTCCATGATGATTGCCATTTATCTAGTTATATGAATATTATAATACTTGCAAGTTAATTTTTTGTTCAATGTGAATTATTTGTTTGACCAGAAAAAGCAGGTTGGTAAAAACTTCTACTGACGGTTGGCCTTATGTTGTTTATGATGCATATCCTCCGGGTTATCTATTGTTTAGTTTTTTTTAATCTTCAATGCATTACTTCATTCTTGACTTCCAACTTCACTTGTAGAAAATTGAAATAGGTTATCCAGACATCTTGTATCTAATCTAATGCATCACACTTCCACTAGATTTATGGAATGGATGCAGCATCAGGGGCAGCTGTGATGGCCTTGAATGTGACATGTGGAGATCATGTCCTTGATTTGTGTGCTGCCCCAGGTACCTTTTTCTTTATTGTAATTCACTTGTTTATCCATGTTTCTGCGTTTGCTTTTTTCATGTGCAGTTTGCTATGATGGGTATATGTTACGGTATTGGAAGATATAATCTTAGAACCATGTGGTGAATATGCCTTTTGATTTTAACTTTACTATTATCTAACCATATGCAGTTTTGGGGAAAACAATGCAAAAGTAAAACTATGCATAAATTACAGAAAAATATAAGCAAGGCTGTTTGACTCCCCCTTTAATAAACTTGCACGAGATATAGGCATCCAAGCCTATTTTAGTTTATTTGAATGTTTTTTCACTCTGGAGAGAAACTTATATTTCAATGTCTACCATGTTACTGCCCTGTGGCAACTAAATTGTTCATTTTGATTTTTCTTAATATTCTTATGTTCTTGCACTCGAAACTTTCTTTTTTCTGAAGTACTTTATTTTTGTATCCCTAAGTTGCTTTTAGAGAAAAAGTACGTTCTTTTGCAAAAAAGGAAAAAGGTAGATTCAGTTGCAGTGGGTTAATTATGGTCTAAATGTATAAATACATAAACTTTTATTACATAAAAATAAATTAATTTTCTCTAAACTACTTGGATTAAAAATTAATTTTTATTTTTTAAAGAATGCATGTCAGACAGCAAAAAATTTGGTAGAGTTTTGCCACTATATGATTCTACATCCGCTGCCACATGGACATCGGTGTGTCAATGATTCATGTTAAAGTTTCTTTTGGGAGTGTAGCATTACTTCTTTTGCTTTAATTGTAGCTTTTAGATAAATGAGTTCTGAGAGATATGGCTAGACTTAGTTGATGAAGTGTTGATAATATGTTTAAGTTTGATTTTGGTTTAGGACCATTGGAGGTTACTCATCTTCTGAAGGTGAAATTGAAAAGATTTTAGTTTGCAAACTTTGTGAGCAAATGTCACAAAAATTATGAGTAACTCTGGAAGTTGGCATATTCATGGAATCGTGGTTTTGAATTTATTTTTGACAAAAACAAAGTGTCCTTATTTGAAAGCACTTATATATATATATATATATATATATATACATGTTACTAAGTACCACCAAATGTGTGTGTGTGTGTGTGTGTGTGTGTGTGTTACTAAATACCACCAAGGCTTATTGATTTATTTGGTTAGGTATTTCCGAGGATGTCGGCACTTAGTTGACCTAGACCAAGAAAAGTCTTCTTGGATTATTATGTGATTGGTTTGGACCAGCCATATTTAGCCTTTTTGACTGCAAGCACTAAGCTACATTTTTCTATCCAAGGTCACATTGCCAACCGTAGATGGTTCTAAAATATCCCATTTCAGTGAATATGACATGTGGTTTTGGGCATCTTTTGGCGAAATTTCCCTTGCTCATCTTGGATGAATGATGCTATTTAATATATCCTGGAATTTAGAAGCAGAGGAGGTCAACCTTTCTTTTTTTGCATGATATAATTGTGCATGCATAAAGGGGATGCACAAGAATATGGAAATTTTAGAGGAATTAATTTAATGTGTCATATATTAAAGTTATGGAAGAAAATAATTGAACATATGTTCAACGTGATACAAAAATTTCTCAAAATCAATTTGGATTGATGCCGGGCAAGTCTACTATGGAATCTATAAATTTTGGGGAGAGTTGATGGAGAAATATATAGAGAGTAAGGAGGATTTACATATATCTTTGTTGATTTAGAAAAAGCATATGATAAGGTTCCAAGAGTACTTTGGAGAGTTCTAGAAAAGAAAGATGTTGATATTGGTTATGTTCAAGTCATTAAAGATATGTATGCTAGAGCTATTACTTGTTTTAGAACACAAGGTTGATTCACCATTTATTTTTCTATTTCAGTTAGATTACATCAGGGATCGGCTTTATGCCCATATCTTTTTGCTTTTCTTATTGAACATTTATAGGAGGATGCACCTTGATATATGTTTTTTGCTGATGTTATCCTTCTCGTGGATAAGACTAGAGAGAGTTCCGAAAAAATATGATTTGTGGAGGTCATTTTTTGAATCTAAAGACTTTCATTTGAGTAGATCTAAAATTGAATACATGGATGTAATTTTGATAGTAGTAGGTCTAGTGAGAGGGTTGTAACAATTGTTGATCAAGTCATTAAAATGAGTGAGCATTTTAGATATCTCGAGTCTATTGTTCAAAGCGATAATGATATAGACAGGGATGCTATTAGTAGAATTTGAGTCGTATGGTTGAAGTGGTGGAATGTATCAGACTTATTATGTGATAGAAAATTATCACTCAGACTTAGAAGAAGATTTTAGAAGATTTCGGTGAGACCTGCAATGCTTTATGGTGCATAATGTTGGCCTTGTAAAAGAGAAGCATAGAATTAAGCTATTTTGCTGAGAGGAGAATGCTTAGGTGGATGAGTGGCTGGCTTTACACTTAGAGACAAAATGCGAAACAGATATATTCATGAAATGGTTGGAGTAGCTCCAACGACAAACTAAATTAGAAATAGTCATCTTAGATGGTTTTGTCAAGTTAAACATCGACCATCTGATGACTCTATTAGGAGAGTAATGTTTAAATTTGACTTATGTTAAGAAAGGTAGAGGTAAGACTAAAAAGATCGGGACATGTTGTATAAAATAATGATCTTAATTTATTAGAATTAATGAAAGTATGACACTCAATAGGACACAATAGAGAAAATGATTCATGCAGCCAATCCCACTTAGTTGATTTAATTGTGCTTGCATATAGCTAGAGCTTAACTAAGACTCACTTTATTCATATTTATCTAAAATAAAAATTTATAGTACCGTTGAGTCATGGTTCTTGTACTTTTTCTAATTTTGTTCATTATGTGATGCATGCTAGTTTTAAGTTTAGTATTTCCTAATGCATCTAGAAAAATATAATTTATACAAATAATACAAGGTAGCTTAGGATTCATAGATCACAAACTAGTAAGTCAATCAATAGCTTTCATTAGATGCAAATATTATTTATAATAATTTTGGTCCAAATAATTATGTAATGTCTAAATTAATATGAAAACATTGCTAAAATGTTAGAAATAAGCAAAATCAACGAGAGATTGTTAGTTTCTCACCATAATTAGATTCATAATTGGGCCAAATTTGAACAAAATTTGGGATACTAGCAAACCAATAACAAGCTATGTAGCTCCAGGTTGTTGGTACAAAGAAGAATTTAACGAAGTTTGAAATCTTGGTCGCCAATAAGGTTGCTACTACCAAAATTTATTTCATACACTTTTTGATTTCTGAAATAGAAAACTTCAAATTTCTATTTTTTTTTCTGCTCTTTTGAACACAATGTTGCCAAACCCTTCTCCACGGAAAACAATATTATTGGCCATATTCCCTTTGTTAAAGGTTTCCTTGGGATTGAGGGATGCGATCCAAATCCAACGAGTGAACTTCAAATCATTTATTCAACATATCGCTTGAATGGAAAGTCTTATCCAAAGTGGTTATAATTGGTTTAGACATTTTTTAAGGAAAGAGAAAAAGTGGGCCGTTTATTTGGCACCAAACCTAAGTATGGAAATTTTTTTTTCTTAAATTTAGGGCGAGCATTTTTTCTTAAGTGATGTCCTGGTTATGAATCTATGTGGTTTTTGAGATAAGGCACACATGCCTGCTCCTTCATTTCAAAGTTTGTGATGTTAAATAAATCTATGAAGTCAAGGCCAAGATCTCATCCATAAAGAACGAAGGATAATTTATCATCGAATATTCAAACCTTTAGCAAAGCCTTTGGTAAGATATGGATCATGATCAAAGCATTTAATTGAAAGTGGCAAAAATGCTTCTCTCCATGAAAAAATTGTTGAAAAAAAATGATAGAAATGATTATTTAGCTGTAGTAAATGTTGAGTTTGATGCTGTAAGGGTACAATTATTAGAAAGTATGATTTACTATGATTAAATGAAAGCGATGATCCAAATTGAAGAAAGGAAACCATGATCTCTAATAACCTATTAGAGGGATTGACTTTAATATCATAGGCTGTTGACATTAAGAACTCTGACTCAAAGCTATCTCCTATTAAGGACCAGAAATGACAAATCTGAGTGATGATCAGTAGAGATATTATGGCACTCATATGGCAAAAAAACATGATATACAGAAGTGAGATATTGAAAACTTTGTGGAAAATCACAAAAATTGAAATTGGGCATAACAAATGTGACAAACAGAAGAGCAGGCACATGGATATATAGTACATTTGAGAAGATAATTCCAAAGAATAATCCATCGAGTTTCAAAAACCAAAAATAAATGTAAAAGCTAAAAAATTCTTTAGGGGTACACAAACTTCTATTGCAACTATTTATATTCTAATTTAAGTTATAAAGCTGTCATTTCTAGCTCACTCCTAGATTTGAAGATCTACAAATCTTCTTACCAACTTTCTTACAAAATTATTTCATAGTCACTTTCTTTTTTAAGCAACAAGAAAATAGTTATTGTCAATGGATCCTTAAAGGTCATGACCGGTCAATCAAATATTCTTATCATTAGATTTCTCATAGCCAAAAATGTTTTAATTTATCCAAGGTATTTAACTATATGTTATCCATTTAAAAATTAACTAAAAACATAGTACACTGTTCCATTTTATCTTTCTTATTTTACCTTTTATAGGAGAGCACGAGGACCATTAGATTTAATGAATAAAAATGATAATATATGTTAACTTTTGGAATCCAATGATGAAGAGAGCTCCATACAACTATAGTATTATCTGTTCTTCTAGAAACTCTTAAATCAGTAAAGAATAAAATATGACTTCAACCATTACGCCTTGGTCATCCATGTCTTGTTGTCTTCAAAATTATTTTTCTTTCGTCATTCAAAGAAATCAATAATAAAGAATTTCTTTGTGATGTTTGTAAACTAGCAAAACACCAAACATGGAAGTTTTCCAAGCACAAGAACCGTTACTTTTTTTTTTATTTATTTATAGTGACATTTGTAGACCACTTCTACACCTAGCATCTATTGGGCTAATTGATTTGCACCTTATTAATAATTGGGCCCATGTCATTAATCTATTTACTAAAATTTTAAAAATGATATCCATCTTCTTGCCCACCTTTTATATCATGCTAAAAAAAAAATAGTGTTAAAATAAAAAGAGTCATATCTGCTAATGCTAAAGACAAATTTTGTCTATTTTTATATAGACCTCTAAGAGATAGTAGTTCACGAGTCCTCTTTTATGCATATACTCTTACATTATTGAGTGGCTAAATGAAAGAAGAATCACATCTGTTATTATGACGGTTCTAATTTTTCAAATGATTGTTCCTAAAATTTATTGAGGGAAGTTATTTTAATGGCCGCTTACAACTGAAATTGATTACTTATAAGGGCTCTTGAGATTAATAATTCTATCTAAATCCTAAATAATTTCTTTTCTCAATTCGACGCCTGCAATAATCTTGTTCTTAAAATATTTGGTAGTGTTTCATTCGTTCATACACATTCTCAAAGTATAGAAAAGCTTGATCCATGTGTAATTAAATGCATCTTCATTAGCTTTCTCTTATACAAAAGGCATACAAATGCTATCATCACCGCAATGAACATGTGTTTCCTAATCTCACTTTTAATAAACGACACTACTTTATTATTGCTTACCCTTAAGAAGAAATAATATTAACAAATCATAAATTAAAATATTTATTCTCTTGGGTTGCCTTCTCTCGCCACTCATTCCATCAAGCAACTCTATCCCAGAATTGAATGCTCTTACCCAAATTGATTATATACATCAGGTTTACTCAAGAGGAAATACATCAATCCCTCAATGTATCTAAGTCAAATCAACCAAGTCAACGGGCATGAGAATTTTTTGAAAGCTCTTTGTGTTTGTTTTCATTAAAAAATTTTTCTTATTAGTTTACATTCTACGTCTATCTCTAAGGCAATCTCTAATGTATTATATAGTGAGAAGGAATAATATTATGAAAGATGAAATGAAAGCTCTTTGAAAATTTAAAACATCGGATTTGGTATAGTTACCATAAGAAATGAAATTATTGGGAAGTAGATGGGTCTTTACTGTAAAGTATAAATTATACGGGTCACTTGAAAAATATAAAGTTAGATTGGTTATTGAAGGCTGCACTCAAATTTATGGATTAATTACATCAAAAGCTTTGATCGATTGCTCAAAGTGAAAACTATTCGGGTTCTTACAATTAACAAGGGCTCGAAAGAAAAAATTTGCTGTTAAGGATTTCTTTCTTCAATAATGATCTAGAGGAGGAAGTTTATATGGAAGTATCATTAGGATTGATTCAACTATGTAACGAAAGATATGTAAGCTAAAGAAACATTGTTGGGGCCGAAGTAATCTCCAAAGCTTGATTTGAAAGATCGTTGAAATAATGCTCAATATGAGCTATGAGTAAAGTCAATGAGACTATTTTATTAGTAAGAACACATCTTTAGAGTATTAGTTTATGTTGATAACATATCGTGAAAAACAATGATGTAAAATGAATGAAAAACTTAAATGAATGGTCTTTAATGAAATTGAAGTCAAATAATAACGCAAGCTATGTTACTATCTGACTCGGGGTTTGAAATTAACCAAGACGGGAACATACGGTCGGGTATTGAAATCTAATTATTTCTATTTTCTATTACTATCAATTTATGATCCAAAAAGTAAATGAAAGAAACACTATAGCAAAAAAAGGAATTAAATTAGAGAAGTTATAAATTTAACTTAGGTCAGGTATTGGGTGTCTTCTATAAATATTTTCTATTCTATTACACATTCTAATCAAAATTATTAACCTTGAAAAGCTAATTTAAAAAAAAAATGTGCTACCTATTTCTAAACTATTGTAATATGATGAAATAAAAATGCATGCTAGTTAAATTTTTATTAAATCAGTATGAGTGCTTTGTTAGTTTATATTTATGAATATGATCGATCAAGGTATTTCAAAATGTTCATTATGTTATATTATATCATTTTCATATCTATATTATTTTATATAAATTCATAACAGGAGCATCGTTTAAAATTATACCATTTAAGGTACATCAATATTAATAACCTTCTTCATTTACGTGCACGGGTACCTTATCATTCTCCTACTAGTACTATAAATGGGTGAACTCCATCATAGCTAAGTATGCACCAACAAGCATACTATATTGTCCATACAATATGTGCTTTTTTCATTCAATTCTGCTTTTAAATTATACATAACATTAATATCTGTAAAATGTTGCAAGTAACAATCAATGAATTCGGTTTAGAAGAACAAAAAATCATCATAGCTTAAAAGGGTATTCACCTTGAATTACTTCATGAAATAATACCTTCAGAATTCTTAAACTTGTTGTTTTGCTTTTAAGTTATGTTTTATATACAACCGTCATAGGAGCACCGTCTAAAATTAAATACTAATAAATACAAATTTTCTTTAATAAATTTATTAAAAATAAACCTGTGCTTTACCTCCTTTTTCTTCTTTTCTTTTGCATAACCACTGATCTCGATCTTTCTTATCCTTTAGTTTAACTGTTTGACAATTTATATCACTAACATTAATTCATAGAATTTTATATAACTTAATAACATTTAATAAGTGAACTAAAATAGCCTACATAAATAAAACACCAAACCCTACCTCTATTGTTGCCAACTTTTCTCGATCCAACCCAAAAATTTTGTGATTTTTTACATTTTGGATATTCTAATTATTATTTCATAAACAATAATTAATTCATTTCAATGAAATATAAAATCCCAAAATAAAAAAAAAGAAATTAACCCTAACCTTAAAAAAACTTCGATCCGGCCTCCCTTCTAAAAAATTTCTATTTTGATGACTTATCTCTCATACTAGTTTTAACTTTCAATTGGATGGGTTAAAAAAAATGGATGGGCTTAATTGTGATTGAAATATACTTTTGGTTAAGAAATGTGAACTTAATTAGCTTTCAAATTATCAAGTCATGTGTTAACTATATAAATGCCAACACTTAATTGGTTTTGTTTATTCTATAGTTCATCCAATTGAATTCACAAAGTTGTCAAAATCCGATCTCCATCATCTATTAGGTTACGCGGTAGTTAGCAATGATTTTGAGTAACATATTGAGCCAACCTAAAATTTTGTTGTAATTCATTACGTGATCGTTTGGTTAGGATTTTTTAATGCAACTAAAATGATGCACTGCATGCAAATCTTATTTGTTAAGTTTAGGATTTGTAACTCACAAATCTCTACTTAAGCCTACAACTTACTTTCATTAAATGAAAATAATAAATACAAAATAAGAAACCGAATGATAATATATTGATTGAATAAATCCAAAGAATTTAATTAAAAATTGAACTTTATAAACTTAGTGAGGAATTATTATTAAAACCACTATCTATCTTGAATGCAATTTGATAATAATACTCTCAGGAATACCTACTAGCAAGAATAGCTTAGGGATATCTACTCTATAACAACAAACCCATTAAGGCGCTACAGTTTTGCATCACTAGGTTTTGCAGAAGCTAGTTACTAGATTATTTTCACATTATGTTATCATACCACTATTTTCTCCACCTGCCCGTGGTTTTAGGTGCCAAACTCTGCATGCTTGCTGACTTGCTTGGTAACTCTGGAACCATTACCGGTGTAGATGTTGCACATCACAGATTGGCAGCTTGCCGCACTATGCTGCAGAAATATGAAATTGGGGATCGATGCCGTCTATTTGTAGCTGATGGAACAACATTTTCCTTTGTACCTGCAAGATCACATACTGATGTGAAAATTTGTAAGGAGTTTGTATTGTTGACTTTCAGCACTTTATGCATTTATGCCAGGCCTGTTTAAAACTTAGCAGGTGCTCCTGATCTTAAGAATGAGGAAGATACATTTAAAGAGTGGACTTCAAAGAGAACATGGAAAGACCGAAAAGATGCAACTAAAAGAAAGACTGCAACCAATGATCTTACTTCACTAGAATGTTCAGAACCTGAGTTGATATTTTATGGTAGATATTCTGGAGTTGTTGGCATGAGCAGGAACAATTTATTTCATACAGTAGATGCTGTTGAGAGTTCAACTTCTGGTTATGATAAGGTAGGATGCGATAATAAATCTGCACTGCAGTGAATTTAGTCATCAATCCATCGGGCACACTATTATCTTTTTGTACTAGCCTTTTACTGCTTGTTCCAAATTCTAGCTAAATCGCGTTTCTTTGAAATATTGCATTTGCATGACTATAACAAAAAGGCCAAAGACGTACAAAACTTTGCCTCAGGGATTTACTAATTGAGATATCTTCTGAAATAAGAGAAAAAAGGGGCATGCTGCTCATTTACATCTTTTAAAACAAAATCACTTCGAAGGGCTGCATGAGGCACAATAGAGTGCAGCTCTATTTCCATCTTTAGCTGTGTTAGAATAAAACTTGTTTAAATTGTAAAAGAAATGCAACGTTTGGGCTGTCATGTTGTTGGGTGACACGGGGCGAGTTTTCAAAATGCATGAGCACATTCAAACCGAACGCGGAAGCCGAATTTTATGTTTTCCTGTGATCATTGAATCGGACACAATGATTTTGTAGGATTGCAAAAAAACATGTGATCGGGGGAGAACCGAGCGTGATATCGTCCAGATTTCACTTATGCACGATTTGTTTTCATTATCTATTTTTTTTTTCTTATTTTTTTAGTTCTAATTAAGGTTTCTTTCAGGGATGAAACTATTTATGCATACATTTGGCTGTTTTTGAGACTTAGTGTTGAGTTTGAGTATTTTGGAGACATGGTTATCTATTTTATGCTCTTCGGAGCGCTGCATCATTTTATTTTGCAATTGGTGTGTTGGTATCTTTTTTCGAGAACTGGTGGCGGAACCCCTTGAGGTCGGCAGCTCGCCGTTTTGTTGTTCGGCCATTGTTTTCAATCCGGAATGCCCCATATTATCATTCCACTGCTATCCCACAACCCTTTTCCCGCAAAAAAAAAAAAAAAAAATCCCTTCTCTAAACACCTTCTTAAAACCCTAAAATGGTGTTATCAGGCTTGCCAAGTTCCTCCATAAATAGACTCTCTGGAATTTTACGACACTCATATTATCCCCCTCTATAATACTGCATTTGCCTTCAATCATCCATGGTCTGATGATGTGCTGGAGTGAAGGTTGAATCTCCACATGTGTGCTGTCCCAATATTAAAGTTGTCCCATGGCCACCACAACGTTCCTCGTCTCATTTTTGATGATGGCTCCAATACTATCCTGGTTTCCATGCAGTGTTATCTTGTTTCTATCTCTTCTATATACATTTAAAGCTGTTTTCATCGGCTATACATATGTCATTACAACTGGTACTTCACACATGGAAGCCAGGATAAGCTTTCCTTTTTGTTAATGCCTAATGGCATATTTCTGTACACTGTTAAGGAAGCTAGGTAAATTGTCAAGTTTAAACAAATACATTAAGATTTGACATGCATAAAATAGTTAAGCAAACGTAGCAATGATTCAGAATTTATTAATCAGTTACCCAGGCATTAATTTTGTAAAGGGAACCTAAAATAACAAATTTGCTTTGCTTTTTTTTTTTTTTGTTATGCAGACTCATGTTTCCATACATTTCCCATCTTAAGCTAATCAATTCTTGACTTCTCCAATCCAATTTCAAGTATTCAACCTGCAATTAGTTTGCTTTTGTTTATTTTCTCTTTTTCATTCACATCCTGACAATTTAAAAATGTTTCACACGTAGCAGTATTTCCATGAACTTAGTCCAGCTTTGCTAGATAGTTGGCCTTGAAATTTAAATATGTTTTGAACAATTCTAGTGACTTAAATTTTGTCTTCACCTTCTAACTGGCCTCAACAGGGAATATTAGTTTTTTATGTAATACCAGCTTAATTTACAAAGCAGTTGTGTGTGTCTAAGCCAACATATTGGCATTCAATATTTTAAATGGATCTTAGTTATTTACCATTTATGTATGGGAAACTTCTTTTAAAGTGGGAAAACCATTTCATTAAAAATTTGTCAGCTGCTAGTAAAATGCACGATCCTTCAAGAGAAGAATTTATGACACACCTACTAGTTAGCTTAATTGAAATTTAGAATATGGCCATAAACATTCAAATTTACATTCAAAATAGTACATTTGTTCTTAAAAACTGTAAAATACTTGTTGCTCTTTAAGATTTATAACACTTTATGTGAACGTATCTATTTGGCAATGAGATGTAGAAAAGGAGAGAAAAAAAGTGGAGTACTTGCTTTATTACGTTGGCTGCAATTTGGCCCTGTAAATAAAGTTATGTAGGTGGAAATTAAAGAAGAAATTAACTCATCTTAGTCAGAATGGAAAATTGAAATGCTACAGCAGATTTAATTGAAGAACTTCTAAATATTTATTGTAAAATTTCATGATATTAGAGCCCACATTGTCCCATGCGAACTGCCTTCCATTTCAGCCCAACTGCAACTTGCCATGTGGGGGAAAAGGTTGGAATTGCCGTCCAGGCAAGCATCACCAGCTAGTATTGCAATTAAAGGAAGATTCGTTTGCTGTCCTTTATTGTGCCTGTCTATGGGCTGGACCTCACCAAACCAACATATTTTTGCGTGCTCAATTTCTATACAGAGAAAACTCCATGTTTGAAATTAATCAGCTTTTACCTTTTCTATTTTTATAAGGCGACAAAAGTTGGAATCCAATAGCCCCCCATGCTCTTTGTAAATACCATAGAAGCCAAGCTCGTCAATCACTTTTTCAACAGGGGTTTTGTCAATTCTCTGGTCAAGATATTAGCAGTTTGATCTGCTCTTGAAATATGCAAATACAAAAACCTGTATTTTCAGTTTTTTATTTTATTTAGCGACCTGCTGATCTATATCCGCACAATCTGTTTGATTTTGATGGCCAGGATTATGTGTTATATGATAACAACTTTATTTGTTACAACATAAGATTATGTGGGACTTGACAATTACCTGAAGTTCTTCCTGAAGTATTTTAAATCAAATTAATTCTTTCATCTTACTAGCTAATGTGATCCCTCATTTAATCTTCCCGAGAGAACTGAAGAGGGGGAGAAGAGGCAACGAATCGGGCAACCGTGGAGGGGGACATGAAGCGAGAGGGTTGGGAATCCAAGGAGGTGCAACTCACTCTATAAATTATCAAACGACTTACCTGTAGAGCCAAGCAACTTGTTTGTGGTGAAGGAATACATGAGGAAAAGAAGAACCCGAAGGAGGCGGAGGCTCGAGTGTGTGGCAAGAGTCACTATGTTGGGTCTAGTTGAGCCCTAGTTGAGGAGGCAACGACGTCGTGCTTCCATGCAGAGGTGGTGGCGTTGGGTTGTGCGATCGATCGAAGGAAGACAGAAGGAATAGGCTGTCGTGCGTGTAGGAAGGTGGCAAAACCATGTGCATGGGGGAGGAAGATGAAGTTGTCACATGGTTTAGGGCTCTCGACCGAGGAATATAAGGTATGTTTTAAGATTCTATTTATTTAAGTAAAATATGTATATTGTAGAAAAGAAAATTAATAATAATAATAATAATAATAATAATAATAATAATAATAATAATAATAATAATAATAATAATAATAATAATAATAATAATAATAATAATAATAATAATAATAATCAGAATTACATAATAATGGGAATTGATACTTAAATAATGTAAATTTAACAGGTAATTAAAATATTTATTAATTAAAGTTTTATAATGTATATATCATGTTTATTTTAGATTTTCAATTTTAAAATAGTGGATGTCAAAACAAATCAAATAATAAATTAATCAAAATCGATGTGAGTATTAATACTTTTAATCTATGACAATATTTTGATTCTTCTCAACTATTTTGAATGTGATGAGCACATAAATGATATGTCTATATTTATTGCTTGTATGTGCATGACTGTCTATGATATCGTCAACTCTTTATGTTGCTAGTGGGAGACGCAAATATACTCGTGCACATAAATGAAAAAAAAAATATTGATATTAAAGTACTTTAATTGATACAATTTTTAGACGGTGTTCTTGTAATGTATAGATATAGAAATGATATATATATATGCTATTATTATGGTAAAACACTTATTAATCATATTCATAAATTATCAAAGGTTTTACGATTTATTAAAAGCTTAACTGACATGCATATTGTTTTCTTTTTTTTATATTATTGTAGTTTAGGAGTATGAGTATTCACTAGCTTTATTTAGCTCACTGTTATTTTACTAATTTTTTAGATTAATTTAGTTGATTACAAAATGAACGATGGAAGTTAAATGTTTATAGAAAACGCAGACAACCTGTAATGCGATAAATTTGATTCTCTTGCATTAATTTAAATTCTTTAGCGGCTATTTCATTTGTTAATAAATAGTTATAGAAAATGAACATAGAAATTTTACCATCCGACCGTCTCTATAGGACTTGGTTAATTCCAAACCCTGAGCTAAGTCGTGGCAGCTAAGCCTCTGAGTATAGCTTCTAGTTTGAACCATGGTCAGCAAAATATTATAGATTTGGGACTTCGGTCAATGGAAGTGATGCCCCTATATGCTTTTGCAATATAGGGTTCTAAGTTAATGTACTATAGCATGCTTGCAGCCCAGACTTCTTAGCTAAAGTATCATCCTATTTTTCTTTAATAATTGGAATCTTTAACATATCTCTCTTTGTTTTAATTTTTTAGCCATGTTATATGTAATAAATGATATGCCACTATTAAATTTTGGTCTTGATTTTGCTTTATTTTTTTTAAGCGTTACGAGTTAATAGTATTTGGTTATTGTATATCTTGATTCCTGAAAACTAAATTGTGCTTTATTTGTCTATGTAATAAGATGAGGATGGATAGAGTTAGAATGTAAAAGAAATTTGTTGATATGATGCTTAGGATTAGTGAAACATATAATGCATTTGTTATATATAGTTTTTGTAGATGTGAAATAAATCATCAATCAATAATGTTAGAAGATTGGGCTATTAATAGACTTAGATGCACTTGATTTAAGCATCGTAGATCTTTTATAATGAACAAATACCTCTTGTTGAAATGAAAATTTGCTTTCATATTTTGCTTCTTTTAGTCGAATAAGTTAAATAAATTTAAATGTAACAATTATGAGTTTGGATGGATATGTTGCAATTCTAAATTCTGTCAGACCAGACAGTTAGAAGTCTTGAACTACTTTTGCTGGTTACTTGCATAATTATCATCAATTAATATCAAATGTTTGCATATTCAGATGCTTATTGAGTGTGTTATAGTTACTTGCGTTTTGATACTACTTTTAGAGCCTTGTTTGCTTTTTCAATCTAAAACTTTCCTGTCAGATAATACAGAAGTCATTGCTAAACATTCATATTTGAAACTCTTAGGTGCTTGTGGACGCAGAATGCACACATGATGGATCAGTTAAGCACATTCAAAAGTTTGATTATTGGGGATGGCCTACTTTCCAACGCAGGGTACTTGATGCAAAACGAACACAAAATTTGACAACTCTTCAAGTATTGTTCTCTCAAATTCTAAGTTGGATTTGTTTGTTATGAGAAACCGTGCATGCCTTATAGGTCTAATAAGTTCAATGTGATATTTTGACGTGATCAATTTAATAATCATAGTATCATATTTCTCAAATTTAGTCTCGCAATTATACAAAATTGATAAAGAATGATCTCTTAGAGACTTAATTGGTATAATTTTATAAATTTGGGAGACTAATTGGGATTAATTTTGTATTAGTATTTCTTGAGAGGTCATTTTGAATTAATTGATGTAGTCGAGAAACCAAATAGGGAAATTAGAATACTTTGATATTAAATTGGCCGCGAATAATCATGGGATTATTTTGTGATTTAGTTCGACACACACACACACACACATGTAAGAGCAAAATTTTCAGAATGTAGATTAGATTATACACAAAATAATACTCATAAATTTTCTTCTTATTTGAGAGGTTTTAAGTTCTAGTTCTATTATCTTAATTAGGCAGAAGACATTATATTTAATTAGCCACTTTAGTGACGAAAGAACTTTTGATTAAGGCTATCTTGATTAACTCCAATTTACTTAATCAAATGAAATAGTCGACATAATTTGACTGAAGGTTTTTGGTTGGTTTGCGTTATTCAAGATGACTTTGACTTTGGGGTGGACATTTGTCTAAAAGGATAAGTTATAAGTTAATTTTAGTTAACAATAGGTTCTGTGGTTATATTATGTCCTCTTGCATGCGTTAATTTGCGGATTTACTTGCAATTTTTCGGGGCTTTAATATTTTAGTTTGCAACAGGGAAATTTTGTGCTCATAGGCGAGCATTCATGATTATTTTTAAGTCCTCTGTATGAATAATTTTGTGTTCACTTTATTGTTCAATTTTTGTTCTTTCTATTTGTGGTGACTTGTATGTCATTTCTAATGTTCATTAATGTCATTAACACCATTCTAGGATTCCTAGATGTAAAGGATCGATACATGTGTTGGAAAAGTTGTAGAATTGTAAGAAGAGAAGACTGAAAAAATGACACGCATTGGAGGGGGAAAATCAGTTATGGCTGCTGTCCAGGAGGAAAACAGCAGGAAACATAACAATGTGACATTATCGACAAGTCACAAACATCAAGGAACAAAATTTTTTAACTCTTAACTTTATTAAAACTTTACTCTTTAGCCCTAACTTCATGCAGGCGTCCCTTTTTTCTTTGTCGCACATGGCTTCGATCCTCAACGCTGGCTCAACTTCCTCGCATTAGTTTTCTCAATCGTTGCCTTCTTCTTCTCTGCGGAAAAGCTCAGCTTCCTCCACACGAATTCAGCCCGCGGCTTCTTCCCCTTTTTCTCTACCATTGTGTTCATATTCATGGCATTTGAAACACTTCTTGGTTGGAAAAATCTCGGGAGTACTAGTCAGATCAATCTTTTCTTCTTCTCATGCTGACTTTTCCTCACATGGGGAAGGTTTTGGCTCTCTGATTGATGTACTTTTGCTGTCGGACCCTATGATTGAACCTTATTTTAGGATTAAGTTGATTTGATGCTATCATGCTACTTCTCTATTTATTGGGCTAAGGCCTGTTTATCTTGAAAGGTCTAGTAAGGTTGTAATTGAACTACATTTCTTATAAAATGTCTCAATTCTATAAGATATCAATATATGGTGTTTTTTTTCTAGTTCTATTAACTCACATTTTAACATGACTTTTTCAAACTTAGCGATATACTTATCTATTATAAGTCCAGTTATAAATGTTTAAGTTTTGAAAAGATATCCTATTTTTAGGGTGCTATGAGAGACTCATACTGCACTTTTTTTTTCATTTTGAACTAATTCATGGCGTTTTTTTTTTCACTCTAGCGTAGGCCCTTCGTGTAACAGTCAATTTAGCCTTTATGTTTGGTGGAATTTCTTTGTACTCAATGATTAGTTTCACAGTTTTGAGTCACTCAATAAACTCCTCTAGATTTATATGCTCATCAAATCTAGTAAATCAAACTTCACCTTAAAATTACTCTCCCTTCTTTTGTACTCAATGCTAAATTTGGCACGACATTGGCTTTTCGTCACTCGAGGTTTCTTGGTGGAAGAGGTTTGACACGAAAGCTTCTCTCAATGACTCCAGCAGTGCTACATTAATACATGAGCAATTTTACGATTCTAGCTACAGTAGTGCTACGTTAATGCTAACGTAAAAAGTCGTAGGAGCCGATCCCACGATTTCTCTCGTCTAGACCGAACCAGACTCTAAAGGGTTGACTTGCTTACTCACAGTGGTTTGGCGCCTTCTATCCACAGGGGGATCCAATCCTAAGTATCTTGGGCTTTTTTATGTGATTCCTTGTTTGAGGCTTTTAGTTTTTCTTGTGTTTTGTTTAGGACAGCTGGCGACATCCGTTCTTCTCCCTTCAGGGGTTGTATTTGAGGGATTGGGTGGTGCTCCGACATTATCTCTCTCTCTCTCTCGAGGCGGTGCTTGTCCCCTATCCCCTTTCGTATCTTTTGACATCACTCCTGACTGCTCCATCCCTGTTGTTGCCGCTAGGAAAAACTTTCTTGTAGTTTCTTCCTGCCATTTTCTAACTTCAAGCCACCGCCAGCTGCTTTTTTGTTTGTTGAAGCCATCTAGGACAACAAGGAGTGCTGTCTTTGCCTTTTCCTGCCCTCCCCGCCACCCTGCCTTCGCTTTCGACTAGCCACCGCCTCTAAATTTGGTCTCACTTATTTAAAAATTAAAATGTTACTTCTTTAAAAAAAAAAGTTATATTTATATTTAAATTATTTTCAAAATCACAAAATCATCACTTTTTCAAACTACGAAAGTCAAGTTGAACATAAAAACGGCCGACACCTGCGTCCTACCCCTTCCCACGTTCTACCACCTTCCAAAATTTGTCTCCCTCGCTGCTGCGACCATTCCAGCCACCCTTACCATCCTCCACTACGTAGCTGCTGTCCCAATTGTTCTTCGTACTGTCTTCACTGTTCCAGCCGTCCAAATCCGTCCCTTGTGCTAATTTGTTGCTATTTCATCCCCCAACAGGCCTTACCTCAACTCATCCACCTTATAGAAACCTTACCTACTCATTCCGGCCTACTTTATCGCCCTCCACCACCCTTAGGATACAATTTAGTTATTTTTGTTTGTTTTTGTTGTTGCATTTCCCTTTCAGCGTGTGAGTTGTAACTGCTTATTAGCCTTTTGGTAATAATATTTGCTTACTTATTGTGGTTTTGGTTAACTCCGGTATCAAGGTTCTTCTTATAGTCTGATTACCATTATGACTTTGTGTCACCTCAATGTGTTGTCTTTCTTCAAAATTAGTAAGTACTGTAGTCATCATTATTTTGGTTAAGGTTGATTTTGGATCTAGGGTTGGCTGAAAATTTAGGTTTAGGTTGGGGATGTATGTATGGTTTTTGGTGGTGATACAAATGTGAAGTAGATTTATGGGTATGAATAAAAAATTAGATCTATAAATAGATCTAGAATTATGGTTGAAAATTTGGCATTGATATCAAATTCTACTGTTGGGTTTTTAGAATGTGCAAGAGGATTGATATACATGTTGGGAATATTGTGGAGTTGTAAGAAGATAAGAACACGAGAGAACCGCGTGGATTGGGAAGTGGAAAATTAGTTTGTACTGTTGTCAAGGAGGAAAATAGTAGGAAATACAGCGATGTGGTGTTATTGGCTATAGCTTGCGGGGCACACATAGAGTTGTGGGTATTGGTAGGAGTGAGCAGAGGCAGAGTGGGGCATGCAACAGGGCAACACGAGCATGGTGTTGTGGCTGCACGTGCTAGTGAGTGCCCAAGCTGTGGCCTGCTGGCAGTGGCGGGGCTACTACTATTTGTAAACCAAGGAGCATGAGAGAGAGAGCGCGTGAGGAAAATTGTGTGGGCCATGGGTTTTTACTTCTATTCTATTTTATTTTTTCTTTCAAAAAAAAAAAAGTGTGTTATGTCCCTCACACTTTTTGCCGGGGCTTGAGTATGGGGCAAGAGGGGGAAGCGTGCGCATGGGCTGTTGGGTACATGATTTTATTTTATTTTTTTGATAGGTCAACAGTGAGTTGTTGTCGCTTAATGGCTTTGAGCATCAATGCATCTTTGTTGAAAGCTTGGCTTAATGACTGAAATGAAATTCATCATTTATACTGCACAATAATACTTTGTCATTTGCAGCTGGCACTACTGACAAATGGCTTCAGATTATTAAAAGTTGGAGGCTCACTCGTATACAGCACATGTAGGTAGGTATCTTGTGAGTTCCTATAATCCGGGGCATTGCATATTTATATTGCAGTTCGATATGTTATCTGCAATGTATGTATTCTGTCATTCCATGTTATTCAACTTGAAACAAGCATCCCTTGCCCCCATTATTTTTCCCACTTAAAACGTTTTGAAGTTCTGTATAGCATGGTTTGTTGGAGAAATATTCAAGGGGTTGCTGATTTTCATTTCATTCTTCTTTCTTAGCTTAACAGTTTCACAGAATGAGGCTGTGGTCGAGCAGTTCCTTTCCAGAAATCCCAAAGCTGGTATGTTGACTTTCTTTTTGTTTTTTTAGTATGAAGTTTTAGTTCACTATGGAAGCATAAACTTTATTGAGGTTTTATTCACTCTACAGTAGGTTCTGCATCAGTTGGTCTGAAAGCCATTTAAAGAACATAACCTTGTTTGTGTTCATCTCTGCAATTATGTAATAACCGTATCAACCTATCAATTGTTTTTAGGCCATATTATATGAAAAATCTATTCTTGTTTTTGTTTCACGATCTATTTCATTCACTCTATAGGTAGGGTTTAGTTCTGTTTTTTTCTTTCCAGATATCTACCTCTAGGCATCTCCCCTTGGTAGGGCTGTATCCAAAGATATGTGGTGCTTCAGCCGCATCCTGCTCTATGATGGTAATTATCTCATCGATTCCCTCCACTCCTCCCCTTTTTCTTATTCCGGCCTCTGGCCATCCTCTTTTCTCCTTTTTGTTTCAGCTGCCGGTCACCCTTGCCCTTCTTCCTGTTCCAGCCACCGGCCTACTACCCTCCTTTCCTCCTATTTTCAGCTGCCCGCCCTGCTGCCTACGTACCTCCTGTTTCCTGCTGCAGACCTCCCCCCACCTCTCTTCCTATTCCCTAGCCGCTGGCCACCCTTCCCCTTCCCCTTCCCCTTCCCTGTACCTAGCCGCTGCCACTTGTTCCTTCACCTTTCCTGTACTTAGCCACCCGTCACTTGTTCCTTACCGTTCCTTGTTTCAGCTGTCAGCCACCGCGCCATCACCACCGCTGTTCCCGGATATTCCTTCTCGACCCTAGTTGGATATTGACGTTGTTGTGTTTTCTGTTTCTGTTTGAGTCGTACTTGTAACCCGATCTAATTTTAGTAGTAATATTTGCTTGTGGTTTGGATTAAATTCGATACCATTTCGTATTAGAGCTAGCTTAACCTTAGTCCGATTCTAGGATTTCTTAGCATTCTCCTTATCCTCCCACCAAAATTTTTTCTTTCCTATCCTCAATCACCCCTTCAATCCCAAACTCTAATCATGCTACCACGAAGATACATGCTGGAATATTCTTGGGATGAGATATAGCGGGAGATCCTTCGATTTCAACAGAGGCTTTTCTTTCCTATCCTCAATCACCCCTTCAATCCCAAATTCTAATCATGCTACCACGAAGATACATGCTGGAACATTCTTGGGATGAGATATAGCGGACAGAGGCTCGGCTTGCGAAGATTGATATGGAACCTATGGAGAGATTACCCTCAACTGCAATATCGAGAGTCGAAGGGGAGATAAGGACGACGATCTAAATTCATTCCATAGGGAAGGCGTCAGTGACGAGGAATACATACCCTGTTGCTTCGGGAATTAGTATCAGAAGATGCCGATAGAGGAGCCCACATGTAGAGGATATGGGGATTTCAACTTCAAGATGGATTTGCCATAGTTCAATGGAGGTATGGGTACAAATGACTTTATTGACTGAGTGTAATCTATTGAGCAAATCTTCGATATGAAGAAGTGTCAGGGGATAACAGGTACAATTAACAATCATCAAATTGAAGAACAATCCGTCATAGTGGTGGGAAAACTTGCAAAGGCAGAGGAAGAGGGAAGAAATTGATAAGATTACCAAGTGAGAAAAGATGAGGAAAGAGATGCAAAGGAAATACCTTCCAGCTCATTACCGCCATGATATGTTTTTGAGACTACAACCACCTGCAGCGGAAGTCCTATCAGTGGAGGAGTTCACGACACATTTTGATCAGTTGCAGATAAAGTGTGAGTTGGTCGAGCCAGAGGAACACATCATAGCACATTACCTGGGGGTTCTGAAGCCCGCTATTAGCAATGTTGTGCAGTTACAATCATATTAGTCATTGGGGGATGTCCAAATCTTAGCCTAGAAGATGGAAAAACAACAGAAACAGAGCAAAAGACAATCCTTATTAGACAAAGTATTCAGTCAGGTGGTCACCTACAACTACAACGACCGACAATGGTACCTCTGGAGGAGTTGGCAAGAGAAAATCGGGGAGTGATAAAACAAATATGAGTGGAAAGAAGCCAGAAAAAGGTAGCTCGCCCAATACAGTGCCTGCCAGGAGGTGTTTCAGATGCCATAGTTATGGACACAGTCTCACGCGCCGAGTTGTTTCATTCACAGATCAGAACTTCGTTGAGGAATTGGAGGGATTGGAATCAAAGGATAGTTCAGAGGGAGGGAAGTTAGTCAGACGAAGAGTTCTGCAGTCAGAGCCGAAGTGAGTACCACCTAATTTGGATGAGACCAAGGGACTAGTGGAAGATTGCTTTCAAGACACGAGATGGCTTGTACGAGTGAATCTTTATGCCCTTCAAATTGTCAAACCCTCCCAACACTTTTATGAGGCTGATGAATCAAATGTTTCAGGTCCACATTGGGAAATTTGTGGTGGTGTACTTCGATGATATTCTGGTATACACTCGATCCGAGGAGGAACACTTACAACACTTGAAGGCAATATTCGAGGTGTTACAAGCAAAAAAGTTATATGCTCATCCAAAGAAGTGTTACTTTATGACAACCCAGGCTTATTTTTTGGGTTATATCGTGTCTAGTGCAAGCATTAAGATGAACCATACAAAGTCAAGGTAATTGTGAGCTGGACCACGCCACATTATTTCACCAATTTGTCACTGTTTTGGGACTAGTATCATTTTGCAGGCGATTCATTTGGAGCTTCAGTATCAACTTCGCTACCTTGACCGAGCTTTTGAAGGGAGAGAAATTCCAGGGATAGATGCAAATTAGAATAGCTTTGACGCACTGAAGGAGAATATGACCTAAGCACCAGTCTTGGCATTACCAGATTTTAATCAACTGTTCGATATAGAATGTGATGCCTCCTATGAGATTTCTCGAGCAATGAAGCCATTACTTATTGATGGGCGAGTTAAAGTTGTTCACGAACCACACGGCCTTGAATTTCTTAAACAACTAAAGTAAACTGAAGGGCTAACACACAACTTGGGTGGAGTCTTTATCGTAGTTCCAGTTCGTGTTTAAACACAAGGTGGGGAATCAGAACCGTGTAGTAGATGCACTGAGCCGCCGTATTACAGAGCTGAGGATTACTTGTTCAACTAGAGTAAATTATGCATTTCTAGATTTTCATTGAGGGAGTCCATTGTTCAGGAAAGCCATAGTGGAGGACTTAAACATGATATTTTGGCTGGTACAAGACTTTCATATTCGCGAAAGAATACTTATTTTTGCCCCGACTAGTGAGAGATGTGGAGCGGACGTTGGGAAATGCTGGATTTGTCATGCAGTAAAAACCAGGGGACATAATACAACTTTATACCCCATTACTAGTACCAGAGGCATCGTGGGTGAATGTTGTTATAGATTTTGCAGTGGGTCTTTCGAGGACACAACATAATGATTCAGTTATGGTCGCGGGGGATCAATTCTTGAAGATGACACATTTCGTACCCTGCCACTGAGCATTGGATGCATCTCATGTCGTTGACTTGTACTAAAAGGAGATTATGAAGTTGCACGGGATGCCTAGGACCTTCACCGCAGATAGAGATGTCAAGTTCTCGAGTGAATTCTGGAGAATTTTGTGGGGAAAGCTAGGCATTAAGCTTCATATTTTCTTTCTTCCCTTCGACCTTCCACATCACGGTCTAGTGTATCCTCCCACTTGATTTTCTTTTCAATATTCATAAGCCTCAGTTGTAGGCAACGGAGCTCTCGCCGTATTTCTTCCCGAGTAGGCTCAGACATGTTTCTCATTGATGACATCTTTTTGACGGTTTCAGATCCTCAGAAAGAAAGAAAAGAAGGAATAAAGAAAGAAAGAAAAAAAATTTTTGTGTGGTTGATGGGACTCAGAAAGAAAGAAAAGAAGGAATAAAGAAAGAAAAAAAAAATTTTGTGTGGTTGATGGGGTTGATGGGATAGGGGCGGACGCTAGAAACCCTAGGATGGGAGTACGGTTAGGCTAGCTCTGATACCAAATGATATCAGAGTTAATCCAAACCAAGATGCACGACACAAGATTAATGAGGGAGGCCAGGCGGTGGTGCAATCCTGGTGATTGCGGTGAAGGTCGGAGAGGTGGCCCATTGCTATGGAAGGGATGAGCAGCAAATCAACGAGGATGAAAGCGTCGAACCGCAGCTAGAGGTAGAGAGCGTTATCGACGGCTGAAATCCGATGGGGAAGAAGATTGAGGCCTACTATAGTAGGGTGGAGGGGCTGCAAATTGCTAGAAGGAAGATGACAGCCTGTTGAAGGCAGGAAAGTAGAGGACAATGGTCTGCTAGATGTAGGAGGAAGCTAGGCCGCGGTCTGCACGGGTGCAGGGCGGCGTCTGAGTTGGTTCAGCACCGGCTGCTGGGTAGAGGGTAGGAGTAGCGGTGGCCTGCTGTAGCGCTGGGAGGTGGGTTGACAGCAGCAGGAAAGTAGAGGACAGCGGCCTGTGGGATGCAGGAGGAAGCTGGGCAGCGGTTTGCAGGGGTGCAGGGAGGAGTTTGAGGTGGTCCGATAGATTGGGAAGCAGCCGATGGGTGTTGGGTAGAGGGCAGGAGCTATTGTAGGGTTGGGAGGTGGGTTGTCAGCTGCAGGTTGGGTGGAAGGACAAATAAGTATTTCGACGGGGTCGAGCTACAGCCACTACTCAGACCCGTGGAATCGACACCACCTCGGACAAAAGGCAGCCGGAGCACTACCTCGGCATTGGATACAACCCTCGAAGGGAAAAATCAAGGCTAAAATCTGAATTCAAATATAAAAAACAAGACCCGTAACTCTAAGCACTTGATTCCATATTTATAAAGAGGCTAGACTTATTTTAGGTAATGAAAATAAGGAAGGAAAATAAAATATAACAGGAGAATAAAATATAACAGGTTTTTAGATTTTAATAAATAATTTAAAATAGGAAATGATTTAAAATAAGAAAGAATTTAAAATACGAAGGGAGAATAAAATATAATTATGATTTCAGATTTTAGAAAAGATTTAAAATATATAAGTGCTTAGGAAAGAAAGGTTGAGGGGGAGAGAAAGGAAAGGTGGGGAAGGAAGGAGGTGGGAGAAAAGAAAAGAGGAAAGGAAGACAAAAGGGAATGAGGGAATGGAAGAAGGGGAAGGAGGGGGCGGCAGACCCCCTCCCTTGAGGACCGTCCGATCTTTCCTTGAGCCTTGTGTAAGTGAGTTTTAATATTTAGATGCAAACTTTTTAATTAAATTATCTTGAATTTAATTTTTATAATTTCACTGTAATAATATTAAATTAATGTAATTCATTGATGTAAAATTTTAATGTGATTCACTCGAATAATTTTAAATTAATGTAATTCACTAATGTCAACTTTAATGTGAGTTTTTTTCAGAGCTAGGATCAAATAGTTTCAAGCACTTAGGTGACTTTTGGGATAACCTTTAATTTTTTGTTTTTATTTTTTATTTTAAGTTTTAATTTTTATTTTTAATATTTTGAATTGAAATAAAATGTTTGATATTGTAAAAGTATGTTTTTTTTTTGGTTTTTATTGAATTTCAAATTAGTTAATTTTTGTGGTCGTGTTTTGGTGGTGGTGGTCACTAGCAGGGAAGCACCACTGGATTATGAGGTGATGAAAGCTGCGGTGGTTGATGGCAGCAATGGTAACAACAGAGGTTGCGATGGTGCTAGTGGCAAGTGATTGTGATATTTAGACTTAAAAACATTCAAAACATCTCAAATCTGTTTCGAGTGTTTTTAAAAATAATTTGATTTGTTTTGAAAAAGTACTTAAAAATACACCAAATAACATATTTCTTAAAAATATAATAGAAATAAAAACAAAAGTAATCCCAAATAGATTTTTAATTTGACAAATAGGCACTTGGAGATTTCAACATGATTTTTATGCTTATGGTTCTCAAAATCCGAATAACTCATTGTGTTGCCGTTTTTAGCATACCAAACGGTGTATTCTTACCTGTAGCTTCAAGAAGTTTGAATTTCTACATACAGTAGGATGCTACAAGCAGATTTTTTTTTTTTTTTGTGCCTGCGTAGGGTTTCATAGAGTTTGACTTTAGCTTATTGTTACACGATTTTCTTGTGTAGAGCTAATGAAGGTTGATTCTGCTAAGATGTGGCGCTGTAGGAGTGGAGGAATTCTCCAAACCGTGCGATTTGATCCTAAAACATCCCAAACCAGTGGGTTATTTATTGCAAAATTCAGAAAAATAGCAGCGTAGTCAAGGTTTGGTTTGTAATTGCCAATTCAATCCTTGTCAGATCGATAATTTTTCTGATAGATGAGTTTAATGATCTGTTAATTTTTTTTCGTACTTCTCTAATGATGAAAAAAAATTGCTTACTACTACTGTTGGAACTTAAATTGTTTAAATCATGATAAAATTACTTTTAACATTGCATTGGCTGGAATATCTTGTAGAGCCATCTTTTCTCTTGCAGGTATTTTTATGAAACTAAAAATATATTGGTAATGGGGGAAATATTGAGCAAGAACAGTCAAAGAAAGTAATCCTAGATAGCAAAAAAAAATTATCAGAAAAAGACGAGATGCACTAATCAAATAAAAGATACAATATACAAGAGGTTTCTTCTCACAAGCAATCGGGATACAAAAATCACCATTAAATAGTTGATCAAGGAAAGTGATCCGGGATGTCATCACCAACAACGAAGGGATATAGTTGCCATCACCCAACGCCGTGGATACAGACTCATCCCCCTCTGGAAACCGAAAAGAGGGCATACGCCCTCACAAATGTCAAATGACCAAAAGACCTCTAATATGATAAATGAACACATGGTTATAATCAACAAATAATATAAACCTAATAAAAGCAAACAAACAAAAATATTCTTACTGCTAATAGGAGTTGGTGATAACCCTAGTCCTAGAGAGAAAGCCCACTATCCCTTCCCACTTGGAACAAACTGGTTTAGGGTCCTTTCCCTATCCCACATTAATCTATGGGGGTTGGTAGATCTTCGACCTCATCTGTCGAAGCTTCTAACTCTTTATGATGTGACATTAAGGTCGACCATGTTGGAAGTGGCGAAGCTAGTGTAATCTCCCGGGATGAGAGGGATTTCTACTTCGGACACTTGTTTCCTCATTGTCATTGCTAGAAGAAATGTGTAGGGTTGCTGATTTTGAAAATGAGTAAGGGAAAATTATGGTTAGGTCAAGATTTGGCTATGGTTTAGTGGGTTTAGGTTTAGGGGGTGAATGAAGGTGTATGAGACCGATTTATGGTGCTAAAAAAATATTTAGGGTTGCAGATTTTGAAACAGGAGGAACAAGATTTGAAAATATTTAGGGTTGCAGATTTTGAAACAGGAGGAATTAGGGTAGGGTCAAGATTTGGCAATAATTTGGTGGGTTTAGGTTTGAGAGGTAAAAGAAGGTGCATGGGGCTAATTTAGGGTGCAAAAAGAAAATTTCTGGTTGTTAATTTTGAAAATCTGTAGGGGAATTAGGGTTATGTCAAGATTTGGCTATGGTTTGTTGGGTTTAGGTTTGAGAGGATTTTTGTAACCCTAGGGCTATGGTAGCTCTAATGCCAAATGATATCAGAGAAGTTGTTTGGAGAAGATTCAACAAGAACATCTAAGAAAACAATCTGAGACAAGACAAAAAGCGATTAGAACAAAGACGAGATATACTGATAAAATAAAAGACACGAATTCCCTACTCTCACAACGATCTGGATATAAAAATCACCACCCAAAGGATTGACGAATGGAGTCTCAGGATGTCACCATCAACAATGGAGGGATACAGTTGTCACCGCCCGACGCTGTGAATACAGACTCATCCCCATTTGGGAACCAATAAGTGAGCACATGCCCTCACAAAATTTAAATGAACAAAAGACCCCTAATACAAGAAACAATCACATATTTATAATCAACTAAAGACCTGAACCTAAGAGCTATAAGATGAAAATATCCTTGTTGATATTAGGAGTAGATGACAACCGTTTCCCGAGAGAGAGGGCTGATCAGCCCTACCCCCCTTCCCCGCCCCACATCCTATTTATTCGTGAGAAGCATATAAAGTGGATATTGAGGTGAGCATTATGAGTGCATAATGAATCCTATTGTGAACGGTCTGTCATCCAGTGTTTTAATCGTCTCATGTGATTTGATTTAATTATGGAAGTCGTTTAGGTCAGCCCTTAGATTTCTTATTTACATTGTTTCCATTTCTTTATTTCAGTTCCTTAAGAAGATTGTTAATTGAAAAGATTTCAATAACAATTATCTCTATTTAACTAGCGGTTTGTCTATTGCTTGATAAAGATATTATGGTAAAAAATGTCACTTTAAGGGAAGCTCGGCTTTTGCATCCATGTCCCACCTTTGAGGGATTTTTTTTCTTAGAAGTTCTATGTGGGTGGTATTGTAGGAAATTTTGGACATGATAAAAATGAGTTTATGATTGAAGAAGGTTAAGTATTGCCAACTAATTAAAGGAAAGGCATAATGTTGAGAAATATATATTATTCGTCAGTCCATGTAAACTCTGGGATGATATTAGTATTGATTTTGTTCTTGGATTATCAAAAATTCCTTTCAATTATGGTTTTGTTTTATAATGGTCGATTGTTTTTAAAATGTTGATGCATTTCATTTATAAAATCATATTTTAATAAAATGATTAAAAGTGGGCAATTGTGTATAAACCAACCGAAACTTGCTATTTACAAATCAATTTTCTTTTTTCATCCATTCTTCAAATTCTCACTTAAAATATCAAAATTCATGATAAAACCTTAATCCATATTTCTCTTTTTTATCGGATTCTCGATAATTTGATTATGGCATGCGAAAATAAATCGGCTCGGTAGTTCAAAAAAATCATTTGGGCGGTTAATTTGTAAATGTCAATGTTTCTGGTGATTTGTGTGTAATTATCCCTAATTAAAATTATAGTGTCTCATAGAAATATAGTATTTGCGAAAAGAATTTGAATATAGCTAAAACTCTAGATTGTTCATCACTCATACATTAATAATTTAATTGTTTGAGTTAAAATTCTAAGCGAGTTGTTAAGCCGCTAGTGTTTAGAAATTGCATTTTGATAGGATTAGTTTTTAGTATGGTTATGTTTAAACATTATTTATTTGTTAAGTCATGAGCTCATTTTAAATTGTTATGGGATATCATATTGGAGAATCTATAGATTTTGTTTAACTTTTTACTAAGTCTAGGCGAGTTATTTACTTGATTATTTGCAAATCATATATATACACACGCGCATCTAATGATATTTACACTGATTTATTTATCGAATATAACAATTATAAGCATGATTTGGTGTGAACATTAACAATGGAAATTAAATTTGGTGGTAAGATAATGGGGTGCTTGAATCATGAACAATTTTTTATGGGGAGTTCTAAGAATATACAAGGCTTTTTACTATGTAATGTGCTCATAAACATAAAATTTAAGAAGCATTGATATTATTGTAGTCTTCAAATGCATATGATTTGATTTTTTTTTATGGCCTTATGATTAGTATCTTGTTTTTTTCAATCTTCTTTTCAATCTCATCAAAGAGATCTACTAAATTTGTCCCTAGACCTATTATAGGTGTTGAGATTGTGTTCATTATTGATGATGAATATCAAAGGATCGTAGGCATTGGTATAATTAATTCTCTTATTATGATTCATTGATTGCGTTGGATAAAGTCTAGTTGTTATGCCCAAACTTACGTTAAATACCAAAATTTTATTTAATCTAAATTGATGTTAAAGACATACAAACTTTATGGAAATTTAAAAATGTATACTCAAGGAAGCACAAAAGATGAATATTGACATGAGCATTAGTGATTATGGGTTTTCAGAAGCATTGGTTTATTTCATTTTGTTAGAAGTATGCCCAGTGATAATGATCTTAATTAGGGTTGTTTTTTTTCTGTAGAAAATTGATTATCTAATAGGCTTTGTTTACTCTACAAATCAATTTGGTGCAACTCTTTTGTTTCAAATTGAATTCTTCAGTATGTAATCATCTCCCATTTGGAAGTTCATTGTTGGCCATTGTTATCAGCATTTTGCTATGAAAGTGATGGTTGTTGTTTTCCCTTTCAGTGGAGCCCTAGTTTGGGTACTATATGTCATGACCCCATTGGCTCTCCCTTATAGGGTCAATCGCGATACGAAAGATACGTACGATTCAGTCAGACTAAATTCTCATTAGCACTCGTCCTGACTTACAGAATTAGAATCCAGTTGGTGATGAATTAGTCAACTAATATTTGATACATTTTATTCTATAATTTATTCATATGCATATAGTATGAAGCGTGGAAATCATATCATCAAAACATATGTATTTATACAGAATTTCTAAATCCAAGATAAATAAAATACATACCCAAAAGTCTGTAGAAGTTCTCAAAATTATGAAATGCAAAAGTTGTATAAGTCATATGTAGCTATTCGCTCCAGTGCTCCTTACCTTCTTAAAAGTTAATAACGTAGAGTGAACAACAAAGAGCTCAACGAAATAATCAAGACTAAAAGAAGATTTTATAGAAAAAAATGAAACACATCCATGCTCGTATGTAATCATGTAAATGTCCACATAACATGACACAATATGCTATAAACTTATAAAATATGAAAAGAAAGGACATATAATGCAAGGAATCATGATTGTCGTATAAAATATATATTTAATCCATTCATGTATAATTATAAGCATATTCATAAGAGTCATAAATCTAATCATAGAAATGCCATTTGTAATTTTATATCTTAATTATTTTTATGTCATGTCATATCCTTGGTTCATCACCCAACATGAATGTCACATTAATTATTGATGAAGGTCGGGACACCTAATATAGCAGTCATCAATAGTCTCCTGACATCAACGGTTCCATACGTTTTGTTGTTGCTTGATCCCAACGGTTTCCGGAGTTTCGTCACTGTCTGAATATCGAGGGTCGGAAATTTCATCGTTTCATATCATCCAAACTTGCAAATATTCATGTATAGTTTATCTATAACATCATATGTGATATTTTTTAAAGCATAATTCTTATAACAAGCATTCATCATGGGCATTTCACATAACATACGCATTAATCATAACAAATGAATGCCTGCACACAATGATTTCATAAGCATGTTCATCAAATTTGTACATATTAATTTTATAGGTATAGTAAATGACAATAAATTTGCATTCATACACAATGCAGATATTAATTCACAATATGCATGAAATTATACATGCAAGTGTCTTTTTCTTGATATTATAGGTATCGTAAATGACATAATCACGTGAGCTTACAGTGTTAATTTTTATAAATTAACACATGATTTTTTCACCTTAATTGATGGAGCAGCTCTACGACGAGTTTTCTTAAGCTCGCCTCGAGCACGCCGCCTAGTGGAGACAACTTGAAAATTGTAAACATCTTGGATTTCATGAAATCTTGGCTCATCTCGTGATTTAGCTCAAAACATAATTCATTTACGATTTCTTATTACAAAAGAGTTTCTCAGCGTAACCAACCATCTTATATACTTCTTATTATTCTTCCCTCTTCCTCCTATCACCTTAATTTTTTCTTTTACTTCGTTGATTTCGTGCTAATAACCCTTACGGAAACCCATAGACCAAAACCAGTTTCATCATTTTCGATGCAAATTCGTCTCCCTCTACGACTACCTGAAAGGAAAAGTGCATTGCTTAGTGACATACGTCAAAACGTAAGTGTTAGGGAAAGGAATGTTTGGAATAGTGTGAAAGAGAGTTGCCTACTCACTAATTTCTTCCCGGGACTCTGTAATGCCGTTTTTGGTATCTTCGGGTCGCAGGACTGTGTCGTTCGGGTTTAATACTTGTTATGATTAATTAAGTTTAATTAAACTTATAACTTCTTAATTTTATATATTCTCATGTGTTAAAAATTCATGCATATTGCTAATAGATCAAATTGATCGATAATCTTATAAATTACTTCTATGTGAATTTTGGGATGCATTTTAAAGTTAAAATTTTATTTGGCTTTTCAAATTTTGGGTGCAACACTATACCTTGGCGGGTGTTTCTACTCGATGGAGCTCCACGTGTATCTCTTTATGTGGCTATTCCCACATTTGGCTTTGTTGTATTTGATAGTTTTTCTCTTCATTTTTTTCTCTTCATGTGTTTAAGGGCTATTTATCAACACTCAAAATTAATTGATTGATCTCTCTTTAAAATACTAAGTCATGATAAATTTATGGCCCTAGTTAGAACAAAATTTTGACTTAGAACAATAATTGTGTCAAGTAGGGTTGATTGTGTCAAGTTGGATTTGGTTTGGCCATATAATAAGTTCATGTTTAGGTTTGGCTCGAGTCAACCTTTCACATGTTATTTGTAATTATTTGAAACAAAAATTAAATAAAATATTATACAAAATTCAAGTAATTTTTTTTTACAAATGATTAATATAAATAAAATATAAACAAACCAATTCATTGAAATAGTTAAAACCAACCAAATGAGTAATGATTTGATAATTAATAAGCTCATAATTTTGAGCTTTTAAAATTAATATTATCATCAAGAATTTTAAAAAAAGCATAATGAAAATTCTAGCAAGAAAATAAATTGATTTTAATATAAAATTTTTTATAATGAATAATAACTCCAAATAACTTAAATAGCGCGAAATTGATCCAAACAAAATGAAATCTTAATTTCATCAAATGTAACTTCTAAAATTAGAATAAAATATCATCTTCAATGTTAATCAAAATATTAACTTAAATTTCAGAAAAAAAATTAATTCAAGCAAATATGAATGCTAATTTAATAAATGTAAAATTAATTATAGTAAATATTAAAGTTAATTTTATTATATATGAATATTAATTTTAGTAAGAGTAAGATGGGTGGTATATCTAAAGAAAGGGATGCTAATATTTTTGATACGATGCCTGAATGGTGTTCATATAAATAGTAAACTTTGGATGATAGATATGTAAATATGTAAAAGTTATGTGGCCTGCATGTACAATAGAACTAACCAAGTTGCAGCAAAGCATATTATATTGTTTTCAGGACATCAAAGTTAGATATAACATAACAAACATCATATGGCAGACATAGCAACATAACGATATTGACAAAACAGTGAACATAATCACATCAAGGCAAACGATAAGCAGCAATAGCTCCAAGACATGCTTATCAGCAATAGGTTGATGAAGATCATTTGTTCAAATATGGCAGATTCTTGGTACCAGGATCAGCTCCTTGAAACCTGAAAGGTGATGATTAAGATATTAATGGTCATGGTTTGGATATTAGAAAAGATGTGCCAAGACAGAAGAATAAAAAATAGATGGTACAAAACCTTTCATGAATATAATTCAACTGCGTGTTTTAAGTTTCCGTGGAGTATCAGAAGTTTCAGGAAGGGCCAGCCCCGGCGACTCCTGGACTGGCTCCAGGCAACGATTGGCTGATTGCTAATCAGAATCTTCGTTAAATTCCTCATCAGAGACCTCATCAAAAGACCTCATATCAAGTTGGTAGCGAAGGATGCCGCCAATGCCTCCGAAGCCCCGGCAGAACTGAGACCCCTCTTGAGATTTGTTAGTAACAAACTCGAGCGAACAGCCGAATCGCTTGTACTCGTTGGCAAGCCACTCCAATAGAGAGAGTTTTTCCTGCACCTCAAGTTCCGCAGATGAATCAGTATCACGGAAGTTGGTCTGATCCGACTCCTGATCTTTGTTGAGATGCTTGATGACAGGTTCCCCAGTAGCACAGTTCTTGAGAACGTATCGGTTGATATCCAAATTCTCCCACACGAGTAAGATCTCGACAGCACCCATCTCGAGTGCTTTCAGTGTGTCATCAATGCCAAAAACATACTTTCCCGTATCCTGGCTAATCTCCTCGAAGTACTTCCCGATCAATTTCTTTTCCTGTATGAACTTCACATTTGCCAAAATCTCTGAAGACAAATCAATTGCCTGGTTGAAACCATTTTCTCCACCATTTGAGACATCAATCACAGCCTGCAGACGTGGATCAAACATATCAGATTGGCTCAATTCAGTTTTAAAATCAGCAGACCCAGCCAATATCAACCCAGCAACATTTGGCTGACTTGTAGCAGGATTAATGAAGAATTGTGTGGCAAGTTCAGCTGTCTTCCTGACATAGTTATGGCGCTTCTCCATCCGAAGACGGGCAAACCGCAGTGCAGACTGCCCTCCTCTTCCATGCTTCTTTGGAAGATCAACAGTGAACTTGTGAAGCACCTCACGGGTATTCCCGCTTAGAGTGCCAAAGAGAGTCCCATTACCATCCATGACAATAAAACCAAACTTCTCATCAGATTCAAGAAGTTCATTGAGTGCCTCAGTGTGGAACTTGTTATCGCATAAATAGAGTGATGCATTTATGGGCTTAAATGGCTCAAAATCTATCGTAACCTTTTTTTCTTTTCCATCATCGGTAATAATGGTCCCAGTATATAGAACTAAACCATTAGGTGGAACCTTGCTGTAAAGCTTTAGCCTTTGTTGTGCAGAAGTTATGGCAGTCAGTTGCTGTAAAGCTTTAGCCTTTGTTGTGCAGAAGTTAGGGCAGCCAGTACAGATTGCCGATTAACTCTGCTTTTAATATTAGAAGCAGTTCCATATTCATCACCCAACATCTTAGCCACACGAGAGACCTGATCACGAGGGGTCATGATCAGGGAGATCATGCTTGTGCCATTACCTCTTGCAGCTTCCAATGCCTTGATAAGTTTCTTGATCTTCCATATCTCAATGTTCCTATCGTTCTCATGAGCATCAGCCATCTTGCAAGCTTTGAGAGATGAATCTGCACAAAAAGATGGCCAGATAATACAAACAAACATAAAAAACATCAAATAAAGGTTTGAAAATAAATTAACTATGCTAAAGTACAAAACTGGATAGTGGATCCTAGGAAATAATTGAAGCAAACAAAATGTTTGGCATCATTTGAGATAAGAATAAAATAATATTAACAAGAAAGATGGTTCAATTACTTCAAAAAGAAGCAACATAACCACATCATTGATAAAATGAGCTCCTTCATAGATCATACAAACTAAAAAAAAGTTATAAAATATTTATAAGGAAAAGAATAACCATGTAAGAAGACGGGAAAACCACTTTAGTATAAATATAGATCTTCAGTCATGAAGATCTATGAAGTCTCATCCCATCTATTTTCCTCTTCAGTCATGAAGATCTATGAAGTCTCATCCCATCTATTTTCCTACCTCTATGAAGTCTCATTTCTCATTCGCTCCACTTAAGTGTTCCATATGGCATTCAATCTAATCTTTGCAACAAAATTTCACCAACTTCTATGTATTGTTATCTTACGTCTTACCTATTCTCTTTTATAATCCTCCTGAAATGATTTTAACTATGCGTCAAATTCTTACCATTTTATATGTCCAAACTACCATATTCAATTACCTAATCCTCAATGGATGTCCCTCCAATTATTCCTCTAATACGATTAATGTTTTAATTTATCCTTAAATCTTATTTTCTTTCCACAAGTGTTACATATGGTGTTAAATCTAATTTTTGCAAAATATTTGACCAACTTCTATCTATTGTAATCTTAGGTCTGCTTACTCTCTTTTGCAATCCTCCTAAAATGATCTTAACTATGCATCAAATTTTTAGCATTATATATATCTAAACCACCAATCCTAGGTTCAGCTATCTGATCTTCAATAGATGCACTCCAATTATTCCTCTAATATGATTAATCCTTAATTTATCCTTACAAATTTTAACACATTCATGCTCAAGTTATCCACTAAATACTTTCTATTGTCCAACACTCAAATCCACAGAAAGTCTTTGCAATTTTACGTAATTAACTTTAAAATTTCAATATATCCTCTTAACACAATAATCTCGAGGCATTTCTAAATTTTAACCGTCTAAGTATGATTGTGCACATTCATGCTTAACACAATAATCATCATTTGCTTAAGAAAATCTATTCTTCATTTTTGTCTAATAAATGCAAGGCACTTGAGCCTATCATACCTATGTAAAACTTTAAGTTTTAACAATAATAAATGATGATGGTTGATATCACATTTGCTATATTTGCAAATCATACCGCTAATTTTGCTTTGTATTTCTGTAAAGTGTGTGCATTTGCTTGCATCAGAAAACAAACATATTATCTTTTATGATCCTCCTTAAATGATTTTAATTATGCATCTAATTGTTACCATTTTACATGTCCAAACCACCAAATTCAATTACCTGATCTTCAATAGATGCCCCTCCAATTATTCCTCTAATACAATTAATACTTTAATTTATCCTTAATCTCATTCTTCACTCGTTCTTCTTAAGTGTTCCATATGGTGTTAAATCTAATTTTTGCAGAATATTTTATCCAACTTATATTTATTATAATCTTAGGTCTACCGATTTTCTTTTGTAATCCTCCTAAAATGATCTTAACTATACAAAATTTTTTTTACCATTTTAGATATCTAAACCCACCAATCCTAGATTCAGCTATCTAAGCTTCAATAGACGTCACTCCAATTATTCCACTAGTATGATTAATCCTTAATTTATCCTTACAAATTTTAACACATTCATGCTCAAGTTATCCACTAACTACTTTCTATTGCCCAACACTCAAACCCACAGAATGTCTTTGCAATTCTACGTAAAATTTCAATATATCCTCTTAACACAATAATCTTGAGGCATTTCTACATTTAAACTTAACATTTGCTTGAGAAAATCTATTCTTCATTTTTTGTTCTAATAAATGCAAGGCATCTGAGCCTATCATACCTATGTAATACTTTAAATTTTAACAATAATGGATGATGATAGTTGATATCACATTTGCTACATTTGCAAATCATAACGCTAATTTTGCTTTGTATTTATGTAAGGTGTGTGCATTTGCTTGCATCTGAAAACAAACATATTCTCTATTATAACCCTCCTGAAATGATTTTAATTATGCATCAAATTGTTACCATTTTATATGTCCAAAGCACCATATTCAATTACCTAATCTTCAATAGATGTCCCTCCAATTATTCCTCTAATACAATTAATCCTTTAATTTAACCTTAATCTCATACTTCACTCGTTCCTCTTAAGTGTTCCATATGGTGTTAAATCAAATTTTTGCATAATATTTTGACCAACTCCTATCCATTATAATCTTAGGTCTACCTATTTTCTTTTCTAATCCTCCTAAAATGATCTTAACCATGCATCAAATTTTTTACCATTTTATATATCTAAACCCACCAATCCTAGATTCAGCTATCTAATTTTCAATAGATGTCACTCCAATTATTCCACTAATATGATTAATCCTTAATTTATCCTTACAAATTTTAATACATTCATGCTTAAGTTATCCACTAACTACTTTCTATTGCACAACTCTCAAATCCACAGAAAGTCTTTGCAATTTTACGTAATTAACTTTAAAAATTCAATATATCCTCTTAACACAATAATCTCAAGGCATTTCTACATTTAAACTGTCTAACATTTGCTTAAGAAAATCTATTCTTCATTTTTTGTCCGATAAATGCAAGACACTTGAGCCTATCATAACTATGCAATACTTTAAATTTTAACAATAATGGATGATGATAGTTGATATCACATTTGGTATATTTGCAAATCATAACACTAATTTTGCTTTGTATTTCTGTAAGGTGTGTGCATTTGCTAGCATCTGAAAACAAACATATTCCTCCAATGCTTTGCTATCATTCTTATACCTCCATATTCCACCAGCCCTCTGATAGAATCAAGAATATAATAATGCAAAAAATATTTCAGTAGAAAATCAATCAAGGAATTGAAACAGGCCGCCTAAACCATCTATAAGCTCATCATTAACAAGAGAATGTAGTCACATCAAACTAACATAAGAATACCTCCACATTTTCCTAAAGAAGAAACAACAATCCAGCTCCATGCACCATGTTGCTTAGGGACCAATGTCTAATGTATTACAAAAATCAGCAACATCACAAAAAAAAGAACTCAGCTTGTCCGTAAGCATCTTATATTGCGACAAGGAATACACATATAAATCTATTTCCATCATTCAGGACATTTCTGACAACTTGGCATAAAATCATCTTGATTTGAACATCCGCAAATGAAATAAAAAACAGAATTTAAGATTCAACATAATACCAAATCTGAATCCTTTCATATACTAGCTAGAAAAAAAATCTAACGCAACTCCCTTGCCCTAGGCCCTTTGCAAGTATTGGTAAAACAAAAACGATATATTGAAAAAATAACTACAATTTCCAGAAAATTCATGCCGACGCTCTAGGTGTCGTCTGCCCGATAGATCAAAAGCACATTCCGATAGAAAAAATAGTCTCAAAACACGGTCCAAATACAAACTCAACAAGTAAATCCACAAATCTAAGATCTAGAACCCAAACATCAAAACCCTAGGCTCCAGCATCAAGATTCTTTCTCCAGAAGATAATTGTACAAACGACTATTAAGATCATAGAATTCAAACAAACATAATTACAAAAATTTCGTGCCCACGATTTGCAAGATTAAATGCCGAAAGCCTAGCATGAATAGGAAGCAAGATCGAGCAAATAGAACTTGAAATTAAAGGAAGAAAGCAGACCTGTGTAAGACCTCCCCTCGCACCGCGGCTTGGATTCTGATGGCGTCAAAATCGGAAAGATGTGACGATGAATTTATAAATAGAAATAGACGGACGGATGAGATCGCCAGCTTCATGCTAAGGAGAGCCGTGTGATGCTTTGCTCCTTTTCATTTTATAACAATAATAAAAATAATGATGTGGTTCTTTTGGGTGAACCTTGATTCGTTAATAAAAACTTTTTTTTTAAGCCTTCGACTTAGAACCCAAATTGAACCTCATGATTAAGATAGAGGAATGCAATGTACGCATGCACGAAAATAGAAATGGAAATGAAAATGAGAACAGAAAAAGTTGCAGGCCTTTATGGTAGGTTGGAAATAGTTAAACATATATATTTTTAAAAAGCATGTGTTTAGACATTGACTCATAATTATGAAAAGTGTAAACTAAATAAATGAAAGGAAATGAAATTGATTTATTTACTGTTTTTTTTTACTGTGCAGTTTTACGGTGAATGTTTTTTTTACAAAATATTTTAAAATGATAATTATTGTAATATGGAAATATTTGCTCGCTAAGTAGTTTTAACTCAATCTTGACCTCACATTTGTGAGGGCTCATCCATTCACTTTGCATAGCCTCAGACCAGAGTTGTGATTGTTAGGACTCATCAGGCCAAACCTAAAAATCCTTAACTCTTAGTTGGGTTGGATTAGGGTTTTGGCCTGATGGGAGACCCAAATTGACCCCCATGAGTAAGACATGCCTCAAGTCACCTCTAAGAACCCAGAACACTAAAGACCTTCTTATAGATTGTAGGGGCCACTATGACCATAAAATTCACATTGGGAAGGGGAAATTGATCCCTAGTCTCACCTAAAGCCTCCCCAGCCCTAATTAACCTTAAAAATACTTGAAATTTCACTGCACCAATTTGGTCCCAAGACTTGGTGGCACCATGAGTGGTCAAATCCAATTGGGAGTAGCCTAACTTTGGTCAATTCTTGACCAATTGAACACATTGTCATACAATTGAACCTCACCTAAAGTGGTCATGACATCAAACCACTTAGAGGCTAAAATTGACATAATGGGGCCAACCTTCATCACCTAGTTATTTAATTAGGCGGATTATGAAATTCCCATATGACCCAAACCTTTGAACTGAACCCAACCCAATTAGGTTAGCCCTAAACCCTAAAAATCTAAACCCAAGCCAATGGCCCAATTTCCTTAACCCATTATACATGGGCTAACCATGACTCACCATGACCCACCATAACCCACTATGACCCATCATGACATTCCAATTTAAATTAAGATTAATTAAAATAAAATTGAGCATGGGACAACCACTAAAAGATAAATTTTGCACTCTTCACCATGGGGACGGGGAGACACTTGGCACCAAGTCAAGCCCACCCATGTTCAAAATTTGAGGACCTAAACCAGGCCAAAATTGGGTCAAGCCAGACCAAACTTGATCTTAGCCACCCCACAAAAAATCTCCCTAATCAAGCCAAGCACCCTCCCATGCCTCCTACACTCCCATTGGCACAACAATGCCCAACACTTAGATAAGTAGGAGGATGTGTGGAGAGCGCAGAGCACCGAACCGCTAGACTATTCTACATTGGCGTGGAAAGCACAGTGAATCGACAGAGGATGTGTGGGCTTTCAACGACACCAAGGTTGACGTGGCATTGAGCTGGATAAGTAGGAAATTCCTATTTTCCTATTTAATTAAATCCAGAAAATGCCTAAAAACATACAAACTACATAACTTAATGTAGAAAAATCACAAAAAATAAAATAAAAATATCTTTGAACTCAAGGAATAGAGGAGAAAATAATATAAATAATAATGAAAATGATTAACTTATAATTAATTTTTAGATAATTAAATACTCCAGAGAGTATTTTAATTATTAAAAATTAATTCTGATACAGAAAAATCCAAAATTTTGGGAGAATTTCCCTCTACATTTGGAAATATCCTCTATTTTTTCCAAAGTCAGAGGGGCTCTCTAATTTTTAAAATGATATATTTTCTACCAAAATTGTAATTATTTTGAAAAATAATTACAAAAATTGAAATAAAAATTAGAAAAATGAAAATTAAAATTGAAATTAAAAAGAAAATTTTGGGCAGTGAAATTAAACACTAAAATAACAATTTTCATCCCTAACCTAAAGAAGAAATTTCGAAAACTTAGGGGTGAAAATGTAAAATTTAAAATTTACACTTTAGCCCAAAATTTCCCCTAAATTTAATTTAAAACACTAAACCAATCTTAGGGGCATAACCTGATAGAGTTCTTAAGGGATTCAAAGCGTAGTTATCAACCTAACCATAAAACCACCCTTAATGACCCAGGGTTAGCCCAAATTGAGCTTGAACTTGGTTTAGGTCTAACCTAACTTAAACCCGACCCAAGTAGACTCACAAGTGGACCCAATCCAATTGAGGTCAAGCCTGAGCCCCAGTCAGGTTTCACCTAGCTCATGTTTAACTTGGGTTTGCTCTAGGTCTAACCCAACTTAGACATAGTACAACCTAAACCCTTTTAGGTCTAACCCCAAATTAGACCTAACAACAACTTAAACCCTTTTTGCCTAACCTAAATTAGACCTAATCACAACATAAACCCCACTAGGTCTAACCCAATTTACCTATTGCAACCTAAAAGCCACTAGGTCTAACCCAACTTAGACCTAGTGCAACCTAAATCCTTTTAGGTCTAACACAAATTAGACCTAACTGCAACTTAAAATCCTTTTAGGTTTAACCCAAATTAGATCTAAACCAAACCCAAACCCTTTAAGTCTAACCCATATTGGACTTAACCATAGCCCAAGCCCTTCTAGGTCTAACCCAAATTAGACTTAGATTATCCTAAATCTTTCTATGTCTAGCCCAAATTAAACCTAGCTCAACCAAAACCATCCTAAATCTAATCCAACCTAGACTTAGTTCAACTCAAACTCAACTAGGTCTAACCTAACTTTGACCTAGCTTAACCTATGCTCAACTAGGTATAACTTAACATAGACATAGTTCAACTCAAACCACCCAAGGTCTAACTCAACTTAGAACTAGTTCAACATCAACCCCTTTAAGTCTAACTCAAATTAAACCTAATTGCAACCTAAGCTCAACTGGACATAACCTAAATTAGACCTAGCTTAGTTCAAATACTACTGGGTCTGGCTTAACTTAGACATAGTCCAATCCAACCCTTACTAGCTCTAATCCAACTTAGACCTAGTTTAACCTAAAACCTTTTAGGTCTAACCCTAATATGAATTGTTTTAGGCTAACCCAAATTAGACATATTTTTGACATGAAACATTTAGGTCTAACCCCAAATCAACCAAATCATCAGGTCAACCCGACCTAACACAGGTTAACCTAAATCAACTAAATCACCAGGCTGACCCAACATAACTCGAGTTAACCCAAATCAACTAAATCACCGGCTTGACTCGACCTAACTCAGGTTACCCAAAGCAACTGATTATTTGGGTCAACCCAACTTAACTTGAGTTAACCAAATCAACTGATTCTCTATGTCAACACGACCTAACTCGTGTTAACCCAAATCAATTGCATTACTGGGTCAACCTGACCTAACTCAGGTTAACCAAATCAACTAAATCGTCATGTCAATCTGACCTAACTCGGGTTAACCCAAATCAAGTGATTCACCGGGTTAACCTGACCTAATGATACACCTAAAATATATAATATTTTTGTACACATTTTTATACCTATGTTTGAGATATTACACTTTAATGGAAGGAATTTGTGTGTTTTTTTAGGTAGAACTACAAAGGTGAAAAATTGCAAAAGAAGTGAAAAATAATTAAATATGGAGCAAAAATGCAAAAATGGTGCAAAAGTATTTTGGTGCCTAAGCGCCAGATCCGACGCTTAAGTTCCGGTGAAACAGAGAAGGCCACGCCTAAGAGCGAGAGACCCTGCGCTTAAGCGCCATTGACAGTTACTTGACGGGTTAATTCATTTTGAAAAATTTCAAAGGGACATTTGAGACTGCTATTGGCTAAAGAGGGTAGTTATTGATCCGTGGATTTTGACACGCCTAAAAATTACCTACTTTTTCATATCTATTTTATGCTCAATTTTAATGATTTTTAATGATATTACACTTTAAAGGAATGTATTTTGCATATTTTTAGTTTCAGGTATAAAAAATAGAATTTTGGAGAAAATGAAGTAAAAATGGTGCAATTTGGAGTTAAAATGAGCAAGAAAGAAAATTCTGTCTTGATACATCTCGATATGTCTTTCTATACTTCATTTACTCTACATTTCTTACATGTTGTTAGATGAAATTACACTTTAAAGAAATGTTGTTTTCATGCTTATTTTGTAGGTAAATCTGTAATGAGCAAAATGCAACGGAAATGGGGCAAATCAGAGTTGAAACGGAGCCAAATGGAGCAAAACAGTAGAGCTGCTGCAGGGTGGCGCATGATGCGCCAAAATCCAGAGAACTGGCGCATGATGCGCTGATTTGGCGCCAGATGCGCCAGAGATGACTTTTTACGGATTAAGGCGGTTTGGGATGAGTTTTTGCACGAATTTTCAAAGGGACACTTGTTCTAAACACCCATTGGAGTGCTTCAATCCATCTAGATACATTGGAAGGATCTTTTATGAAGACATATGTCTCATGGATCAATAGACATGTCTTTTGAATTCAAATGAGTTGACTTTTGGATAAAATTTCAGAGGGAATTTTAAATTTTTTTTGGAGGGAGGCAGCCTTTTATAAAAGAGAGGAAAGTCTAGGGCTTGAAGAGGAGTTTTGGGGCGTGAGTTGGTGGTGTGTGTGTATGTGTGTGTGTGGCGTGAGTTGAGAAGAAGGAAAAGGAGAGAGTGAGAGAGAAATTCAAGGGCTTGTGATTTTCTTCAAGGATTGTAAGAGGAGAGGGAAGGTGACAATTTCTTCTTCTTTACATTTTTTGGAGAGAATTGAGAGTGCTTGTAAGGAGAGAAAGACTTGATGAGAACTTCTAGGGATTTTCTTAGGAAGGATTGTGAGATAAGTTGTCTCTTTTATTTCTTTTGTATTCTAAACTTGTTTTTATTAATAAAATCTGTGTTTTGTTGTTCCTTCTCATGAATTATGAATAATTTTTTTTATCCTTCTCCTTACTTTGAGATTTGGTTTTGTGAAGAAATGATTTTATTTTCTAGTTTTAAATGTCAATAATTTGTGATGATTCAAACTCCGATCTTCATTTACTTTTCGATCTAATCAATTGAAATGTTAAAATGTGTTGAAAAACGTATGTTCCGAAAGGGCTATGATTTCTAGAACATAGGGAGAATCACATTTGATTTCATGGGGGAGTATTTCATCCATCGGATTGGGTGCAAATAAATAGTCAAATATACTTTATTGGATGTAGAATTGGAAGATTTTAAGGTGACAGATTAGAATCCTCAATTTGGTTTAGTTAATTGGAAACTAATGTGAGCACGTTAGCCATCAGGTGAGAGAGTAGTGGGAGCTCTAGAGTGACAGTAGGTATCGTCCCAGCCTAACCACAGAATTAAGGACTAAACTATGGATTAGTCAATATTCTTCACAGCGCTCGGAAGGGGGTAAAGAATATGGTTGCTCCTATTTAGCACCAAACAGTTTTTTTAAATATATTTTTCAAATGATTTCAATTTCTTCAAATGTTTTCAAATGATTTCAATTTCTTCACAATCCATATACTTATTGTAAAGGGGAAGGATGCTTTCTTAAATTTGAATTCTTCATCACAAAACTTTGTTAGTCTAAGTAAATTTAATTTTAAAGTTTGACAATTAGTTTAATTAGCTTAGTCTTTTAACTGCATTTCTGTTAGCATTCATTTAACTCATTTTAACTTGTCCTTCTTACTTTAATTTTTATAGTTTGAATATTGTGATTTATGTTATTATCATAATAATTTCCATCTTCCAAATTAAGACTTTATAGTAGTAGACTATAATTAGCATAAATAAATTCTTACTGCTCTTCTCTGTGGGATCGATACTGGGATTTTTAAAGAAAGCTCTATATTACTTGAAGCGAAACATGCACTTGCGTAGAATCACTAGTGTGTGAACTATTTTATATATTTTATAAACATTTCGATTTTACACCTTAAATACTTAATATAAATTGGGCCAAGATTTTAGCCATATTTTTGAAAGATAAATTATTGCGTAATTTCGGGACGAGTCAAGTTTTTGGCACTGTTACCATAGATTTAAATTGACATAAAACATGCAGAAAAATAGCACACAATAAGAGCACATTAAGTTTTTGGCGCCGTTGCCGGGGAAGCTTCGGTAAGAACTTTAGGAGGATTTTAGTTAAACCTGTAAGACTTGGATTTGGAATTTATAATATTAGTATATAATGTGTTTAGTTATTGTGTGTTTATTTTAAAGAAAAACCAAAATACCAAAAATATTTTTTATACATGTCATATTAGTTAAGTATTTAAATTTGTATGCGTAGTTTAGGAGCTACAGACCTTGAATTTTGCAAGTCAGATTTGGAGAGAACTTTTGGGAGAGATTTGAAAAGACTCCATGAATTTAATGTAGAAATGATGGATCAACGATATAATGAATATTCAGATTTGGATTATAATGCTAGTAGCTTTGAAAGAGTAAACCCCAAGAGAGTGGCAAATTTTCAAGAAGATATGCTTACAATTTTAAGTTCTCAGGTTGCAGATATTGAGAGGAAGTTGGATCAATACATAGAAAGATATAGTCATGAGATACATAATTCTTATTCCAATTATTACAATCCAGGTTGGGAAAATCATTTGAATTTTAACATGAATAATAATTTTTGAGGAGAATACTAATTTTGGGAATATAATCAATTTAATCAGGCATGTAGTTGAAATAACAATGGATATTATTATAATAAACTTTCTTTTCCTCATAATTTTAACTTCAACCCCTAGAATGAGGAGAAGGATTTATTAGAAGAGGTCGTTATTCAAATATAGAGTGAGTTGGAGTGTCAAGGGACCGAAATAAGGAATATAGAAAACCAATTGGGGCAGATTATTAACTCAATTAATAATCATTCTCAATTTAACTCCAGCCCACAGGATGATGAGAAGATGTTAGAAAAGGTTGTGATTCAAATGATGAGACGGGTGGAAAATCAGGAGTTCGTAATAAGAAATATAGAAAATCAGCTGGGCTAGATTATTAATGCAATTAACAGTTACCCCCCAGAGATTTTACCTAGTGAACCTGAGATAAACCCCAAGGAGATGAATGATGAGCAATTTAAAATTGTCGAGCAAGTATTTAGAAGATAATTTGAGGATATGTTTTAAAAGAAATTTGAGTTGAGAAATGAGGATAAGGAGATCAAAAGACCAATGGAAAAAAATCTTAAGGAATTAGAAAAACCTATTTCCTCAACTAAGATAAATATAAAAAGACCACCTCTACCATTTACTCAGCACCAAGGGGAAGAATTAGAAGATAACTTGAAACAGAAGAGTAACAAAGAAGAATTTGATCCAAAATTTGAATTATCTAGAGAGAATTCGATCCAAAATTTGGGAGATCATGACGTATCATATAAAGATCAATTTCTTATAAATTTCAAGGATGATATTAATATGAAAATTGAGAAAATCACTAGAAGAATAATGGATCTAGAAAGAAATATGAGGAACAATGATATGAATCAGTCTGAAAAGGAAGAGCTGAAAGAAAAAATTTAAATTGAAGGACTTTGCAGAAATCCCTAGATCTGGAAAAGGTTGGGTGATTGATCAAGGATTACTTAAATAGAATTTTGATCTAGGTGGAATCATTTATGGGGCAGATGACGTTAAACAAAAAACATTTATAATGCTTATGCTTCTATACTATTATGGTGAATTTAGTTATCAGTGTGGTTTGATTTAGTGTGCTTTAGAGTCATGATTGTTAGTGTTGTATTGTGTTTGCTTTAGTGTGGATTAGTCAGTTTAATTGATGATTGGTAGATGTTTGGATTGTTAGTGGTTTGATTTACTTTTTGTATCATGAGGGAGGTGATTTCTTACCTTCTTATTATGGTTAGACTTGTATGTTCTCTTCTAGTAGTTGGATTGATGAGTTCACTACAACTTGGGTCTCACTTTAAGTTTTATAAGAGACATTATGGAGACATTATGAATTTTAACAGCGACAATTCCATCTCAATTTTGTTACTTCTTTTCTTTGACTTTGTTTTCATTTGATAGGAGTAGCTAACTTAATTGATAAATAACATGTGGATGATTTTACACTATCCTTATAACTGCTAGAGGTGCTTAATTAATGGGATATGGTGACTCCTGAGGTTGGTGTTCGCGACCCAATGTATCAGGGATAATCATATCTTTGGGATTAGAATCTATAAAATCATTTATAAGTATCCAATATATCTGTGTAGTGATTCCATTAGAAATTGGATGTAAGTTAGTGAGATGCAATGAGTTAAAGACAGAATTGACCTCATTTTTCATGTGTGTTTGTGTTTGTATTACAATAATATAAAGATTTGAAAAACACATAAATATATATATTCCCATGTCGATACCTGTTCTACTTGTTAGACCTTTCTTTCTATTTTAGCAAGCATGTTTTAGTTTAAACTTACTTTCTATTGCATATTGTTATTTCCTGATGAATACTTATTGATGTTTGTGGTAGATAGAATTTCTGAATTGTTTTTCTTCCTGCTTATATTTTCTGTATTTAATGTTATACATGTTTAAAACAAGTTTGGAGGCAGGAAGAAAAATAAATTTTAAAGTTAATATACTTCCTTTTAAGTTTAATATTATTGCAAGCATGTGTTAGACTAAATTTACATTCTCCTGCAGTCATTCTATCCTTATTATGTACGTATATGAATTTGATAGGATGTTGTAGTTGTTAGTATATTCAACTTTTACTTTTTCTTGATGCTACATTTTATGGAATTAAATGTAAAATATTTAAAAATGCCAGTTTGGGGGAAAAGAAAATTTTCTTTTTAAAAAGAAGTAAACTAAATTTTATTTGTCCCTAAATTTTATTTGTCCTTTTTTTGCTTAATTAACTGTAGTTTTAAAATTATTTAATATGATCTCAAATATTAAGATTTAACTTTAAATGACAATACTTATTTTTATGAATATTGTGGTAAATTTAGGTAAAAAGTTTTTAATAATGAATTTCATATTATAAGTTAAAGATATTTTGTATCAATGGATAAGACTATGTTTTTCTATTTAAATTAAATGAAATAGTATTTTTGAAGTGTTAAAAATTTTATAGTTTCATGTAAAAAGAAAAGAATGAGACTTTTATGAAAAATCATAAACTAATATGAATTTATAAAGTGAAGAAAGGTTTAAGAAGAAGATAGTGAAGTTCAAAATTGTTAAAGGTTATCCAGATATAGTAATCCTCACTTAAAAAAAAAAAGAAAGGATTGAAAAGATCCTAAAAGAATAAAAAATAGAGAAGAAAAGAAAAGAAAAGAAAAAAAAAAGAAAAATGAGTGAGGAGAAGCTTGAGAAGATGCCTAATAAAAAATTGGCTTCACTTGAATGAACTTAAGGAAAAGATTTTATTACATTTTCTAAACTTGTATTAGAGTATTATTAGCATTATTAGTAAAGTTTTTATGAAGTTGTTTTTCATATGAATGTTCTAAGTATCATTAATATGACAAATTTCAGTTCTTATTGAAATGAATAGAGATTCAGAAATCTTAAATTTGATTATTAAGTACTCTTAGACTTAGAGTTTGAATCTAAATTATTAAAGATTTTTCTTAAATTTTACTATTTTATTTATTAAACTAAAGTATAGAAATTTATAAGTTAATCTCTATCCTAAGTCATATTTTTATGTAGTAAAAGGGTTACCTGAGAACAAGTAACATTTAAGTTTGGGGGGATTTTGATTTGCATAAAAATTACCTACTTTTTCATATCTATTTTATGTTCAATTTTAATGATTTTTAATAATATTATACTTTAAAGGAAGGTATTTTGCATATTTTTTGTTTCAGGTATAAGAAATGGAATTTTGGAGAAAATGAAGAAAAAATTGTGCAATTTAGAGTAAAAACGAGCAAGAAAGAAAATTCTGACTTGGCACATCTCGATATGTCTTTCTATGCTTCATCTAATTTACATTTCTTACATGTTTTTGAATGAAATTACACTTTAAAGAAATGTTGTTTTCATGCTTATTTGGTAGGTATATATGTTAGGAGCAAAACACAACTGAAATGGGGTGAATCGGAGTTGAAACGAAGCCAAACAAAACAAAACAGTGGAGCTGTTGCAGGGTGGCGCATGATGCGTTGGTTTGGCCCTAGATGCGCTGGAGATAACTTTTTGCAGATTAAGGCGGTTCGGGACGAGTTTTTGCACAAATTTTTAAAGGGACACTTGTTCAAAACACCCCTTAGAGTGATTCAATGCATCTAGACACATTAGAAGGATCTTTTATGAAGGGATATGTCTCATGGATCAATGGACATGTCTTTTGAATTCAAATGAGTTGATATTTGGATAGAATTTTAGAGGGAATTTTGAATTCTTTTTGTAGGGAGGTAGCTTTTTATAAAAGAAATAGAAGTTGAGGCCATGAGAAGGAGTTTTGGGGCGTGAGTTGGTGGTGTGTGTGTGTGTGTGGTGTGAGAGTGAGAAGAAGGAAATGGAGAGAGTGAGAGAGAAATTCAAGGGCTTGGAGATTTTCTTCAAGGATTGTAAGAGGAGAGGGAATGTGATAGATTTCTTCTTCATTACATTTCTAGGAGAGAATTGAGAGTGCTTGAAAGAAGAGAAAGACTTGAAGAGAACTTCTAAGGATTTGCTTGAAAAGGATTGTGAGATAAGTTGTGTCTTTTATTTCTTTTGTATTGTGATTCTGACTTAACTCAGGCCAACCTGATCAAGAGCTCGACTTTGAACTTAACTTAAGTCTAATTTGAATCGAGCTTAATCGACTCAAGTCTAACTGAACTTAGACTTAATTCGATTAAAAGAATGGTCAAACTCAACTTAGACCTGAATCGATTAAAGATTTCAGCTAAGTCTAACTCAAGTTAGATTTGACTCAACTTAGGAGGCCTAACTTGAGTCAACCCAGCTTACACCGGGTAACTTAAAGTTAACTTAGTTAAATTTGGATCGACTTAATACAAATCAGTTAGGCTTAGCTTTAACCCAGTCAAACCAAGCCAGCCTGAATCAATCCTGTTAAACTCTGGTTGACTTAAATCAATTTGAAGTCGACACAATGAGAACTCGAGCTAACTCGAATCTGCTAGGAATTTACTTCAGGTCAGTCTGACCTAATTCAGGCTAATCTGAATTCAACTCAGGCCTAGGTGATTTGATATTAATGAGTGTTTGACTTCTCATTCGAGAACAAAAGCACACTTAGCCTTAGTCTGGGACAACTTGGGCCAAGGAATAAACAATCATAAAAGACATGACATAAAATCCACCATAAAATCCAGTAAAACTTAAACTTTAACCATAAAATGCAACTTGGTTTGAGAATGTATTGTGGAGGAGGCAACCCATGGCTGCTAAGAAAATATCTTCCAGTCACTTGTGACTAATCAAACAACAAACCCCAATGACCCCGGGAAGATGAAACAATGGGATCTTGACCGGGTCATGTCAAACATAAAAAATAAAATACAAACATAAAAAAAAATTAATCAGCTAATAAGTCTTAAGCAACCTAAAATTTCCAACTCTTAAAATCTTAAAAGGACATTAAAACTTATATGAAACCCTAATTAACAAAAATACCGAACAAAACTTTAACCCTGCTACCCAGGTCTACAAAGATTTCTTGGACGAGGCAATCCATGGTTACTGACAGGAATCTTCTAGTTGGAGTAGGTTTGATCACCTCTCAGACTAAGTAGGTCAGGAAACCTGACAGCCCCGAGATGATGGAAAGCCATGAGCATATTAATCGGTATCTAAAAAATAATAAACAAATAGCTAAATCACCTAACAAAAAAACATATTTTATGCTAACTTTATTTTGCAGGGTTGCTAAAGACAAAAGGCGGACGTCTGTTGACCTCATTTTTGGTGAGGCCTAATTTTCTATTAGAGCTTAGGATTTAGCCAAAGGATTTTCCCTATTGACTATCCTAGAAAGAATAGTGATGGGACCCACCTCACTTAGAATTTTTTGCCACCTCTTAACTCTTTTGTGGAGTCCCACATCGGTGATCCCAAACCCTCAACACTTGGTTGAGTTGGTTTAGGCCAACATGGTGAAGCCCCAAAAAAAAGTTCCCATAGGGTCACAAGGCCTTAGAGAGGCCATTTATGACTTGGACATTCACCTCACACTACATACACATTCAACACTCACCCACTCATGCACACCACACACACATTCACATGCACCACATCATACACCCCATACATAATTCACACACAACTCACACACTACCATAATTCACATTACCCTCATACCTTACCCTATAATTCACATACATCACATACACTACAATACCCTCTCACCACTTAAATTCGTTCAATTTACCCATAATCCTATAAATAGTCAAAATTACTCAAAATCCCCAATTTCACTCAAGAATCCTCCAAGAACAATCGTAGCCACCAAATACACCCAAATCCAAATTAAAACTAAAATTCCCCCAATTCCAAATTCAAATCCAATTTCCATGAGCTCTAAATCCAAATTTATCAGAAGTTCACTATGAATCCAAAAGATACCAAAATCAATCCCACATGCCAAATTAAATTTCACTGAGCTCAAGTCCTAAATTCCTTCTTGACAAATTCAAGACTTCATGAAACCCATCATGATCAAATTTCAATTCTATTAACATTAAATCAAAGCCCAATTTCAATCCCAAAATAACCCCTTCATATCAAAATTCAAAAGCCCATAATTTGAGTCCAATTTCCAAATCTCCTTAAACCCAAATCCACATGACAAAATTCAGCCCCCACATCAAATTCAATCAAACTTATAGTCCAAAATTTTCATGATTAATCAACCAAAGTGGAAGGCATGAAAATATTTTCAAAGCTTGGAATTCCCCTCTCTTTCTTTGATGTAAGCCATGTAGGATATACAAGAGCCATGGGAAAGCCATGTGGCTTCATACAAACCATATGGAAGCCACGAAGCCAAGTACAAGCCTCATGTGAACCATCATGCCAAAAATAGCGAAAGAGGGATTCTCTTTCAAGATCCCCTAAGAAGTGCTTAGCCACTCCAATGATTCACTTAAACGTAAATTTAATCTAAATCCACATGATGGGGACTTGACCACACTAATCAAGCTTATCACCACCAACCTTAGCCGACTTGGTGGATGAAGCCAACCCAAACACATGACTTGAACACAAACTCCCAAAAAATCAATTCAAACCCTTTCCTCCTTCCCTTGGACACATGGAACCACACAATTGACTTCACAACTTTCCACCCCTTGGTTGCCACAGGTGGATGATGACCACCAATGGCCCGACCAACCACCTTGGCAGCTGGGAAACCCAAACCCAAGAGGCCACCCATGGCCAAAACTCAAAATAAAACCCCTCCAATGTGGCTCACCCACATTGGAAGATGAAAAAATGTCATTCATTTGTGTGTATTTAAAACGAGCGACGCAGATGGAGTCAGACGAGAGATCAGAACACAAACAGTGGGCCAAGTCAGCACACACGTGGAAAGCACATGAATAGAAAGCTTCCACATGGTCTTTCGGAGATGTCGAGGATGAGTCGGATGTTGCGTGGTTAAGTGGATAAATAGGGATATTTTGATTTAATTAAATCCAAAAAACTAAATATAACTTTAAAAAATCATATCTTGGTGTAGAAAAATAAATAAAAAAAATCCCCATGCTAAGTAAATAGAGGACAGTCCATTAAACCTAAAGCTTTAAAATAATTATATATTTTCTAATTTTTAATTATTTATTTACTTTAAAACTTGTTTAATCCATAATTAATTAAATATTTATCATCATGACTTGAAATTTTTAGGGTTTGTTAATCATGTTGTCAGGGATGCTCTCTGATTTTTCCAAGGTCAAAGAACACCCCTAACCCTAAGAACCCTAATTATTTAGGTTAATAATCTCTATTTTAATTAAAAATTATAAAAAAATAAAATATACAACAAAAAATTTTAAAATCAAGTTTTATGAGTTCACTAGAGTTAGAGGGACCTAAGAAAAATAAAAATGGGATTTAAAATTAAAAAAATATTTTTATATTATTTTGCTATTTAAAAGTCATTTAAAAATTATAAAATATAAATATGTTTCAAAATACCACAAAAATCTCCCTGATTGAAGCAAAAAAATACTCCCAAAAAATTTTGAAAGCAGAAAATGTATTTTCTCATTATTTAACAAATTGCCCACTAAAATAATTATAAAAAATAAATCAGAAAAACTCAAAATCCATTTTGGTGAACTCACTGAAGTCAGAGGCACTTAGGAAAAATAAAATTAAAAATAAAATTAAAAGTATATTTTTAAAGTATTTTTCTAATTAAAAATGCTTTAAACTAATTAAAAATTATAAAAATATAAATATATCTCAAAGTGTCACAAAATTTGTTCTAATTAGAAGTAGCAACTTTAAAGTGCTTTTATAAATTTTTAGATATCTAAAAAATGTATTTTAATACTTAAATGTATTTTCTTATAATTTATAAATTATTGACTAAAATAATTCTAAAAAATAAAATAAAAATAAAAAAATTTATAAAACCAAGTTCTCTGAGTTTACTAAAGTTAGAGAGATTAATGAAAAATAAAAGTATATTTTTAACATAAAAATGTATTTTCTAATTATTTATTTATCAAATCAGTTAAAAATCATAAAAATCCAAAGACAATTAAAAAACTCTTGAAAGTTACTCCAAGTGGTCCTCTGACTTTCAACAACAACAAAAAAATTTCATAAGGACAAAGAATATTTTTTGGATAATTAAACTAATTAACATTAGAAATTCATAATTATGGATTACAAATAATTATAAAAAAAAATAAATATTAGAAAGATATAATTCCTCTAATGTCTTAATTGGTCCATGAGTAAGAGGTCAAAAAAATTTCATGGTCATCTGGTTCAAAATATAAGAGTTATGAAGTATAAACCCTAAGGGTATAATTGTAATTTAGGAATTTTTACACCCTAGCCCTAATTTAATCAATTTTTTAGAATAAACCAGAAGGAAAAGGTATTAAATTAAGATGATTAACCTATTGAGAAGATTGAAATGTGAGGGCAAGTAAGGATAGTAACCCACTCACAACCTTTTCTACAAAGGGTAAAATTGTAATTATTTAAAATTGTTGATTATATGAAGAAAGAATGAATTTGGATGATCTAAGAGTGAGGGGTATGAGTTAGGAGATTATTAAACTACAAATTTAAACCGCCCAATCAATGGTTAAACATAGTTCAATCTTTCTGATGAAAATCAAACACTCTTTTTTATAAGACTTCTCTACCAAATTACAAATCTACCCTTAAGTTCCAAGAGCTTAGCAGTGAATTAGGTTTAATCTAATATCATTTGAGGAATAATTAAAAAAGATTTATAAGTAAGAGTGAAATATTCAAAACACTACAAGCTCAAACCCAATTGAGGACAAAAGTGTAAAATTCCCTAATGATCAAACATACCACTAGGGGTGCTTACTTATACAACTCTTAACATGAAATTAAGTGAATAATCATTTACCTTACTCATGGGCTAATTAAGGGTGTGTTTGGGGCAACTTGTGCTTATTTGGAAACGTGACCCGTGTTCCTCATTTAGTGTAAAAAATTAACTGCGTTTTCGGATAAGCTGCTCAAACACAGTTTTGAAATGGTGAGGTGGCACTTTCAAAACGTCACCGCAGTTGATAAACTACCCCAAACTCACCTAAGATATCATGATAACACTAAACATAATTGCAACCTAAAAGACTCTTAATACAATTACGATGATTAACTCAATAATATAAGCAATATCAAGTGAAATTAAAATGATCCATGAGATTCTAAAGTTGTTTGGGGTCATCCCCGTATGGCCTTTGCAAGATTTTGGACATTTTAGAGGATATTTGGGTTTATTATAATTTATTGAGGAAAATCGTCGATAAAAATCTAAGAACCCACCAAGATATGATAAAATCATCGATAAAAATCTGAGAACCCACCAAGATATGATTCGAGACCCTTCAGCTTAAGACACATTAATGAGGAATTACCCTTTACAACTTAACCTATAGTAAAACCCAATGCTCAAGGGTACGAGGCTTGAATATGGTATTCAAACTCTTGTGGGTAGCTTGTGATATTTAAAATAAGGCAGTATATGGTGACTCTACTATTTTGACTGCTAAGTAAAAGTTTAACATTACATGCCTGACAAAATTAAGAATTTTGGATGTTATCCTATAAAAGTTCACTTGTTGATATCTTTGATCGGGCTAGGAGTTGTCCTCTTATGATTGTTCGGTTGGTGGTTTCTACTCGAGGTTGGACGGGACAAAGTACACAGATTGCTTATGGTTGCTTATGAATGTCCCTTGAGAATTATGAATATGTGCCTATCCATACCTTAAATTCTTATAATCCATTCTGACCTTTCATATGTGTGCCACTTGACTTTTATATACACATATACACATGTATTTAGTGTTTGTTTAATCTTTCACAATATTTGCATGCTCTTCTTGTAAATCTAACCCCTTTCAGTAGCAGCATTGGAGACAACAGGTACACACTACTACTTTTCTTTTCCTGCACTTTTATTCTACTATGCTTTTTCGTATATTTCATTTATGTATAATTTATTACGCTTGCAAAGACCCTTAGGGTAAACAACAGTGGGACATATGTTTAGGAGGAACCCTATGACAGACCTTGGGACTCAACAATGATTACATTCTCACATATAAAACCTGAAACCTAGAATCATCACCGCAAATAGTTCAAAACAAGCTGCAAGCACATGATGGACGACTTCAGATGACGATCAACACTAAAAAATGGAGCAGGTCTACTTCAGCAAAGCTTTCCTTAGACATAAATAACATAACCCATAAAAGTTTGAAGTTGCTCGTCTAGTACGATGTAAATCCTCACACTCTATCTTTAGGCTTTTTCAAAATTATGTTGTGCATTATAAGTCCTAACCTTTTTAGGATTTTGAGGTTGTCTGTCAAATACGACTCAAATCCTTCTATCTTTCTAGGATATTTCCATGAACAGATGTTGTGGAAGTGTAAGCCCTAAAATTTAAATAAATGCCAAGAGTAAACATTGAATAATTTCACCTCCAAGATGTAAAGTCAAATAATAGGATAGTCTGGGAAGTCACTGAGGCTTGTCTCGAGATCTATGACATCCCCTACCTTTCGTTCCTCTGGCCTAAAAAAAACTGTTCCTACTTGGTTCATTCCCACTTGACTTTTCCTACAAACAATCGTGAATAGTAAATGTTGAATTATTGAAGACGAAACCGCTGATTGTTATCAAGATTTTTTTAAGTGGATTTCATCATTTATGATGCAATTAACTATAGGGGCTTGCCTTTATAAGAAATTAGGAACCCAGATAAAATAAACCCTATCTAATTTTTATATTAAGTAGGGGAATCATATGTAAAAAAAAAAGTTCACAGGCCAAATAGATGTCATAAATTCTTTAGTTTATATAATCGAGCCCACAGTTAAGTAGTATGTATATCTCTCATGATGTTATATTACTTATGGTGTTGTGATTGATTACTTTAACTATTAAATATATAAGATCTATATGTTCTTATTTTGTAAAATCAAAATACCATATTAAATTAAATTATTTTCAAAGCAACCAACAAATTGTGCTAGTGTAAGCCCTAAAATTTAAATAAATGGCAAGAGTAAACATTGATAGCTTCAGTTCCAAGATGTAAATCCAAACAATAGGATAGTCTGAGAAGTCACCCAGGCTTTCCTCGAGATCTATGACATCCCCTACCTTTCATTCCTTTGGCCTCCAAAATAACTGTTCCTACTTGGATCATTCCTACTTAACTTTTCCTACAAACAATCGTGAATAGTAAATTTTGAATTATTGAAGACGAAACCCCTGCTTGTTATCAAGAGTTTTCTTAAGTGGTTTTGGTCATTTAAGATGCAATTAACTATAGGGGCTCACCCTTATAGGAAATTAGGAACCCGAATAAAATAAATCCTATCTAAATTTAATATTAAGCAGGGGAATCGTAGGTCAAACAAAAGGTTCACAGGCCAAACGGATGTCATAAATTATTTAGTTTATATAATGGATCCCACGGTTAAGTAGTATGCCTATCTCTCATGATGTTATATTACTTGTGGTGCTGTGCTTTATTACTTAAACTATTAAATATATAAGATCTTTCTGTTCTCATTTCGCAAAATCAAATCTTATTTTGTAAAATCAAAATACCATATTAAATTAAATTATTTTCAAAGCAACCAACAAATTTCAATTTGGCAACCGACAATTTCATCCTAGATTTATTTTGCATGTTATTAAGATGTGCTAACTCTGCTTTGTAAGAACCAACATTCAAAACCTAGAGCAAAAGACGTACATTAACTAAACCTTTGATAATAATATAAAATCATAGGAAAGTTTGGGATCTTGATAGGACTCTTTTGAGCTTGCAAGCATCTGCTACCCTTAAGATAGGACTTTGAAACTCCTTCATTGAAAATAATGACATTCAAATTTTTTAAGGACAAGTTACAACTTTAATCGAGAGTTTTTTTAAGCAACCCCCAGTTGTTTAAGATGTAATTAACTATAGAGGTTTGCCTTTATAGAAAGAAGCGAACCTCATAACAAGTATAATAACTTGAATATTTGGTTGTGGGGTTTGTTTTCATAAAGTCTCCAAAGTATTCCGAGCCGATCTTACCTTAGACAAATGCTTGGGAGCTCTTTACGTGAGTCCACCTCACGAAAGCTTTCCCCACGTGTTTCTTTTGCTTTTTTTCGTCATTGTATGCCTTAGCCCTCATATCTCTTCTTTCTTCAGATCAACCACAAGATCAGAGAGAGAGAGAGAGAGAGAGAGAGAGAGTCCAGGGAAAGAGAAGTTATATGATGAAAAACAAACGGGCGACTCCACGACAATATTGACGACGACAACGATGACCCAAATAGCGGTGGCCATCAGGATCAACACTTAAATCATAGTTACTAATTTTTTTATAAGAAAACCAACTATAGAGTAGATGGACCTCAAAGAGTGCATGAATAAGTGTCATGGAGCACAAGCTGATAGGTGGTGAGTTAGCTTTTATTTTCTAAGTGGTAAAATGTTTTTTAAATAGTTATGAACTTGTTGTAACTTTAAATTTATAAATAGAATGACTCTTTTGTACTTTGGATTTTTATTTTTGTCGAGAAAATGAATATTGTTAGATAGGTTTCCTCAATCCGACCCTCAGTTCTCGCTATGGTAATTTTAAGCTCATGGGCCGAGTCGTAAAATAAACTAATTGTTGATTGTCTTAAGCCTTTGCTTCTACATCCAACATAAGTTGCTTTTTTAAGAGCCGAGACATCACTGATAACATCATCTTAGCAAATGAGTTTCTTTATGGATTTAAATCTTCCTCCTTTACTAATTTTTTTTTGTACTAAAACTGATATTGAGAAAGCTTTTAATAATGTCAATAAACAATTCATTTTGGATATTTTGGCTAAATTGGGTTTTCCACCACTTTTCTTAAATTGGATAAACGTTTGTATCTTTGATATTCATTTTTATATTATCGTAGAAATGTTATTTCAACTCTTCTTCAAGCCTTCGTCATACATGACTTCTATCTCATTATTTATTTATCACTGTGATGGATGCTTTCTCGTGCATTTTGGAAGAGTGGTATTTTATTAATTTTAATATCAATTTGACAACAATTATAAAAATATTCACATCTTATCTATGCTAATAATTTACTAATCTTTGATAAAGTTGATATTAAAGCTATTATCACTCTTAATAATAGCTTAAATAATTTTACAAAGCTTCAAATTTAAGTGATAATGTCACCAAATCAACTATTTGTTTTGCTAAATCTGATGATTTAGGCTTCAACAAAAGATTTGTGATATTTGTTGTTTTCTTTCAAACCTCTTTCAAGGAACTATTTAGTAGTGGTTATTACATTTTCTAAACCTATTATTGTCAATTGTTAGAAGCTATTAAACAAAATTATATTTTGGTTATCCGGTTAGAAAACTAGATTGCATTCTTTTGTTCATAAATCACAATTCGTAAAACTTTTGTCTCGAGTTACTTGCAATATTGACTCAGATCTATTATTGTTCCTAAATAGATTAGAAAAAAAAAACATTTTTCTTTGTAATAATTTTCTCTATTATAGTGGCAATCACAATAAGCTTCATATTATTGCTTGGATTACTTCTTCTAAACCTAAGAATGTTGGAGGATTATGTATCTCAAATTCAGATTTGATCAATCTTATGTGTGGTGAGGAATTTTTTGTTGTTATGTTGTCGACGTGTCCACCACAGATCTTGAATAATTTCTATTTAAATGATCTACTGCATCATTTGAAGAGTAATAAACCACCTCGAAAGACATAAATATTATAGTAAAATAGGTCTAATCATTCACATGATGAAAATCTTTAAGATTTATGGGGTTGCGTTAATCAAAGATTTTTTCTCCTGTCTTATAGGTGTAAAAAGGGCTTATTTAATTATGGAGTCTATTATCCCTACAAGGGCAATCCCTTCTAATCAATTACATCCCATTAGTTGTGAACTTGTGAGAGAACTCTCAATTAATGTACTGGAATATATCATGAATGATTTCAAAGTTGGTGATTTCAAACGAAAAGATTCAATATTCAAAGAGATTTTTAAATGATGGAGTTTCATGATTTGAAAAGATTTTCTTGGAATTCAAATGTTGAAACTTACAATCCAACAATAATGTGTCGTGGAAAGACCCATGAAGGAGATTAACTAACTTTGGAAAGGTGTACCCTGGATTTGAGATTGAAAATTTATTGGAAGAGTTAGGTTTTGATTTTGAAAAGTTGGATTTAAGAGATTTAAATTCAAGAAGTTTGAGTTGAATTGAAAGATTTGATTTGATTTGAGTTTGACTTGAATTGTTTTGTTTGAAGGATTTGACTTGAAAGATTTGATTTGAAAGGTTGTAAATTGATTGGTTTGATTTAAGAGACTAAGTTTGACTTGAAGGTTGAGTAATTAGGATTTGAAAGTCGGTTTGAAGTTTGAAAAAGTTTGAAAGTTAGTTTGAAGGTTAATTCGAAGGTTGATTTAAAGTTTGATTTGAAGTTTGAAAAGATTTGAATATTAAATTTGAATGGTTAAGAAAATATTTCTAGATGGAAAATAGAAATCCTAACCCTAAATCTTGACTCTATATGAAGGCTAAATAGATGGATTAACCTAAAATTTGGATATGATGCTATCGATCAAGGTGTCTGTAGCCTTCCATAGCCTCAGGTTCATCAGGTACCTTAAACTATCAGCCAATTAAATAAAAGGAGGTTTTCGCCTTTACCATATTGATACAATGCCCAAAAGAAATGCTTTACATGTTTGTCATATTTCTATGTTTAACACTTATGTTTTCATTTGTTTACATTCTTAATTTTTAATATTTCATACTTAAACTATCACATACAAAATATTGAAGATTTAGTTTTCACACAAACATAGTTTGCTTATCATTTAAAGATTGTAAATTTTAAGTTACAAAATCTTAAGGCATGTAAATGATATGTATTAAATGTTAAACATGCAAAATATGAAAATTTACATGGAATGTAAATGATATGTATTAAATGCTACACATAAAAAAGGCATGTTCAAGATGTAAACTTGCCTATTTATTTGCTAAAAATATGAAAGTTGTATGCATTTTATGCAAATTTGCACAACAATCAGTAAGCTTTTGTAATTTGTAAGTTTGCATGAAGATTATAAATTCAAGTGATTTGAATGTGCAAATTCAAATGACTTGAATATATAGAAGCTTAAATGATTTTAAGAGTATAATTTAAAAATAGTTTGAAAATTATTTTTAAGGATTCTTAAAAAAAAAGCAAGTTGGAAAAAACAAGATGAATAATATTAATAATATTAAAAATCCCATTAAGCTTACTTAATTTTATTGAAAGATTTGATCACTTTGAATAATTTTATTTTAATTTTTTATAAAATTTTAAAAAGTTTTAATATTTTTTTTACTAATCTTTGATAAAGTTGATATTAAAGCTATGATCACTTTGAATAATTTTATTTTAATTTTTATAAAATTTTAAAAAGTTTTAGTATTTTGTTAACTTCTTTATAAACTAGATAAAAAATAATTTTTGAAAATTTTAGTGCACTTCTAAATTTATATAAAAGCAATTTTTGAGAACTTTTAGCGCACATTTAAATTTATATAAATTAATATTAAAAGAAATTTTGAAAATTTTGGATCACATATAAAGTTATATAAATATCAAAAGTAATTTAAAAATTTTTAGAGCATATTTAAATATACATAAATTTATATTATAAGTAATTTTGAGGATTTTGAAGCATGTTTAAATTTATATAAACTTATATTAAGAAAAATTTTGAGAACTTTTAGAGGACATAAATTTACATTAAAAGTAATAATGAGAATTTTTAGAGCACATTTAAATTAATATAAGTTTATATTAAAGTAATTTGAAAATTTTGCATAAGCTTACAAACGGTCTGTTTGGAGAAGCTGCAGTTGTTTGGAGAAACAACAATGAAACTGCTAAAGAAGAAGTTACTGTTCAAAAGCTGCGGTTGCTGCTACAAAAAATAAATCTTTTTTAAAAAGTCAGATCACAGTTTTTTAGCAGTCACTGCAGATAGCCAATTGTGGTGGGAACAGATAGCTTCCAGCTGCAAGTTTTCGAAAATACAGGCAAAATTCAATTTTGCCAAACAAGAAAAACAGCGGTGCAACACTGCACCGCCGCCCCAAACACACCCTAAATCAACCTAACTTAACCCATAAACGTACAAAATTTACATGAATCACAATTGAGCATGCAAATTTGCATAAGTTATCACATAAACTTGAAAATTGACATAATTCTCAATGTAAATTCAATTTTTCCTAAATTATGAAATGAACATGCAAATTCATCCGAAACCATAACATAAATAGGTGAGGACCTAAGCATGTGTACCACATAAATAGATAAACATATGAACATATAGACATGTGAATACTTAAGCATGTGAAGACATGAGTACATCAACATGTGAATGCTTAGACTTGTGAATAACATAAGAACATAAACAAACAAAAATATAAACATGTGAAAACATAAATACATCAACATGTGACTACTTAAACATGTGAATAAAATAAATACATGAACATATGGATGCCTAAGAATGTAAATGCATGAATATGTAAACTTGTGAATATTTAGGCATGCGAAAACATAAATATATGAACATATGAATACCTAAGCATGTAAATACATGAACAAGTAAACATTTGAATACTTAGTCATGTGAATAACAAAAGTACATGAACATATAAATACCTAAGCATGTAAATACATGAATATGTAAACATGTGAATACTTAGGTGTATAAATAACATAAATAAATGTAAATATCTTTAGTTTAATGAATTAATATAAGTAGTAAACCAATTGAGTTTGGGTTTTGGCTATGGGAAAAGAGGGAAAGAAAGTGAAGTATGTGTTTGAGTTCTCAGATATGGAAGAAATGGTGAGGGTTAGGGTTTTCGACCATGCGAAGAAAGCTGAAGAAGTATGAGGGTTTGGGTTTTTGGTAATTGGAAAGGACAGAAGAAGAAGTGGTGATGGTTAGAGTTTTGCCATGGGAAAAGGGAGAAGAAGTTGTGAGGCTTGGTGTTTTCAGCCTTGGGAAAAAGAGATACGTGAAGTGGGTGAGGGTTACAGTTTTCGGTCATGGGAAGAAAGAGAAGTATGGGTGTATGTGTGTTTAGGCCATGGGAAAATGAGATGATGAATGTGTATGTGGTTATGTGGTTTGACAATGGGAAAAGAGAGAATGAATGTGTATGTCTGATTGTGTGTGTCTCCGCCTAGGGAAAAGAGGGAAGAAAGAAGTGTGTGTATGTGTGTTTCAGCCGAAATCAAAGGGGTTACCACTTCATTCAATAAAGGGAATCAAAGAAATTCTTTTTCACTTAAGCAAAGTATTCTCTTTTCTATTTGTTTTGTCCTTCATGTAAATTGCTATACATAGAATTGTTTACAAATGTGGTCATTTTCCTCCCCGCTTGCCTTTTTTTTTAGGATGAAATCCTCCATCTACTTTCCTCTACTCTTCCTTTTTTTTTTCGTGGTAAAAAACTCTAAGCCTTTGCACTTCCTCTCTCTCTTCTCCCCATGGCCGAAAATACTAACCCTTACTACCATCATAGTTTAGTAGATCTACGTCCCAATAGTCTGGGAGGACGAGTCCATGGAGGCCCAACCAGAGAATATCTATATATCCAGGTTCTTTGAGTCACCTGTTGATCTACTCCTTTAAGCCCCAACCAGGATACATGTTTTATTTCATGTCTAAACATAAACAAAATAAAACAAAAAATAAAAAATAAAAACAAAAAATGATCCCAAACAGCCCCTCCGATACTAGGTATAACTTCTACTTAATTGAATATAATAAAGAGAAATTTAAACGTAGGTCCCATGATTCCACATTATTTTCTAATCCATTGATTGAAAATAAAAATAAGGAAGACCTAACTATAAATCAAATTATTATTATTTCGAATGTGATAATAAAAATATTGAATATAACTACTAATATTTGAATATCATTATTAAACTAGCCGACCTGAATGATTACAGTATATCTGCATTGCTGTAGATTTTGAGGATATTACATTCCATGGGTGGTATAATTTCTCCACTATCAAAATAATATGATTAAAAGCTGACTAATGTGTTCATCTTAACTGAGGGTAACAGTCTTGAACATAATGAAGAAAACCTATAAGCATAACCTAAATATGCTTATTGACTCAAATATTAAAAAATATACATTAAAAAAAAATTCTGAATTCTTAAAACTTGAGCTTTTCACCTTGGTATGATGAGTTGGATTTTCCAATTATAATTTTCCTTTTACTGAAGAATTCCTGGTTTGGCTTCTGGACTTGGAATGGCATCCACATTTCATTTTTTTTCTCTCTATGTTTCTTCTGACTGCCAATAAAATTATTTTAACAAACTTTAAATGAAGTGCAGAAGAAAATGTAGAATAAATTGATCAACATTTCACATGTAGATGATTTCATACCTTACATGAAGGAAAAAGACAAAAGAACCAACCATTGTCATCACCCTTGCAACTGACTTGAGAACATGGTTTCCTGTCTTTCCAACAGTGCCTTCTGTGTCTATGCCTTTACCGCATTCCTCTGTCATAATGATATCCTTCCAAATAATTGCATTGTCCTAGTTAAACACCAATTAACATCATAATAAGTATTTAAATCAAGTAAAAAATATATAAATATATAACTTTTATCGGTGAACAATTCTGTCGAAATCAACTTTGTAATGTGTGAATCTAATTTTTAATATTACTGTTATATCATCCTAATTATTATAAAACATGTCAATTGATTAAGTGTCAAAAAAATATTCTGTAAATTATTTTTTACAAAAAACCATATGAAAATGTGATTCCTCAAAGCCCCACGCATGGCCCAGCTTTATTGTTAAAACTACATAGACAAGTAAAGAGCAGAAGAGAAAGACTGCACTGATGTCCTGTATCAATGAAGAAGTCAAGGTACATGATCTATAAGCTAGTAAATAAGCTAAGGGAATGTAATGTAAGAAATAAAGTGTAGAATATTAGTCATTTAATGCATGGAATCAATCACTTAGAAATGAAAATAAAAAATTAGCAAATAATGCAAAAATAGTGAAGGACATAAGGGTTAACTAAACAGCAATTTCAGCTGTCCAATTGATAAAAAAAATTTTAGGAACCGCCCTCTCATTGCCATATAAAGCTTGGTTTGATTGCTCCAATGAGCCTAACTTTTTAAATATTATTGATTAATTGAAACTAATTTTTGGATTTAATTAGCAATTAATTCTGTCCAATTTATTATCATTAAGCAATCATTTCCAAAAGGAATAAGGTGGTTGAAGAGATCCCGAATTTCCACACTCCCGTTCGAGCTAAAAGTAAATATTGATCATTCATAGCTTGGAAATGTGTAATTTAAATCGAACTTCATTGAGGGATTTAATGAGAATATTTATTGTCTAAGATTTTTTTTAGGATAGGTAACCTTACAGATGTCTTGTGCAATTCTCTCCTTACCTCAATAGGCTTAGTTCTACAATGGCGGACAAAAACTTTAGTAATATATAGTGTAGCCATGTTATCATAGATCATTACCATTAGTTCTTTAACATGAAGCTTTAGCTCTTTCAAAAATAATTTGAGCCACGTCTTCATAAACTGCACCAGCCCTAACTATGAATTCAGCCTCAAAGTTATTTTAAACATTTTTTTTATTGTCTACTTCTCCAAGTGACAAAATTTCCCTATAAAATTTAGTAGCCAAAAGTAGATTTGAAATCAAATATAGAACTTGCACAGTGAGCAATAATGAAGGCTTTCGGTCGTCCAATCCTCAACACATTCAAGACAGTCATTTCAATATACCATATTGCTATCAAATTTCGATTAGATATAGAGGTGATCACTATCTGATGAGACTTGGAGCAGGCACCTATCTATTACCTACGGGCAGTAGGCAGTATGCAGAGGGAAATATTACAACTGGAGATGCAGCAAAGAAGTGGACCGGAAACAAATGAAGTCTACAAGTGTCCCTACCACTCAAGAGGAGTTAGCTAAAAGATTTCAACTATGCACTATTTTTTATGCAGGATCTAGAGAATGATTGATCCTTATTCTCCGTGAATACAACAACGTGATCACCTGGTCAGTAGAGGAGATATGCTAGGAGTCAATGTTAATGTCACCAGTCATAGGTTGAACATCGATCCCAGAGTTAAGCTAGTGAAGCTGAAGTTTCGGCCAGTCACCGTTACTCTAGCAGAACCTACTCACCAAGAAAATATAGAAGCTATTAGACACTGACTACATCAAGGAGGCTCAATATAGAAACTGGGTTGCAAACGTAGTGATGGTGCCAAACTCAAATGGAAAATTCCAGACGTGTTTTGTTTTAACTAACCTAAACTCAATCAGTCCCAAGGATGGTTATCCACTACTATAGATTGAGGCACTCATTGACTTTGCAATTGGCTACTCAGTCATGAATTTTCTGAGTGCTTACCCTGATTATCATCGAATCACGATGCATCTACTGAGAAGACTGCATTTATCACTAATGACTGAATTTATTGTTATATTGCAATATCCTTTGGGATTAAGAATGTTGGTGCTACTTATTGGCATACAATGGATGTGATTTTCAATAGGCAAAAAGAAAAAAAAATATTGGAGACTGTCAATAATGTCTTGGTTAAAAGTGAATCACTAATACAACATCTACAATTGGCGACAAACCATCCCCATCAATATCACACAGTAGGCCCGAAGCATTCCACCACTTCAACCAACCAACTTGAATTCTACTATTAATATCCCCATCAATATCACCATCATTTTGAACAATAGACACGAAATATCTAAAGCATTCACACTTTTTAATAATTTGATCACCCATAGTTATATTTCTGTCACTAGAGCTAGTACTATTAAATATACATTCATGTATTCAGTTTTAGTTCTACTCAAACGAAGGCCTTTAGACTCCACGATAGACCTCCAAAGTTCAAGTTTTTCCTAAGCTTTTTCTCTCGTCTTATCCACGGGAAGGATATCATCAGCAAAAAGCATACACCACGGTACATCTTCTTGTAAGTATCCAATAAGACCATCCATAACTAAAGCAAAAAGATATGGGCTTAAAGCCGATCCCTGGTGTAAACCAACAGTAATGGAAAAATATTTGGTCAATCCTCCTCCTGTTCGAGCATAAGTAACAACTCTTATATATTTATCTTTAATGACTTGAATATAAGTCATATCAACACCTTTCTTCTTAAGAACTCTCTAAGGGATATCTCTTGAAACCTTATACCTTATAGTAAGCTTTTTCTAAATCAATAAAAATCATATGTAGATCCTCCTGATCATTAAAATCATATGTAGATCCTCTTTATTATCTCTGTACTTCTCTACCAAACCTCTAAATAAATGTATAGCTTCCATAGTAGACCTGCCCATCCTGCCCATGATAAATCCAAATTGATTATGAGAAATCTTTGTAATACGTGTTATCCTATGTTCTACTACCCTCTCCCATAATTTTAAAGTATGACACGTCAACTTAATTCTCTATAATTTGCAGACTCTTTTGCATCTCTTTTATTCTTAAAAATGAGGACCAAAATATTTCCTTCGCTCCTCAGGCATCTTTTTAGTTTTTAAAATAATACTAATGAGTTTAATAAGTCAAGAAACTCTCAAATCTCTTAAATATTTCCACACTTCAATTGAGATATTATCAGGTCCTACAGACTTTCCACCCTTCACTTTCTTTAAAGCCTCCTCCACTTCTTTTTTACTAATGTGACGATAAAAATGAAATATTTTATTATTATTAACGATATTAAGATCACTAAGGTCGATAGTATTTTCCAAAACTTCATTAAAAAGTTTATCAAAATAATTCACCTACCTATTTAGAATATCTTTTTCTAAGAAAAATATATATATATTTTATTTTTATCTTTAATACACTTTACTTGAGTTAAATCTTTACTTTTCTTTTCTCTTTATTTGGCTAGTTTATACATATAATTTTAAACCTCATTAGTATCTAATCTATTATAAAGATCACTAAAAACAAAATTTTTAGCGTCACAGATTGTTCTCTTAGACTCCCTACAAGCCGTTTGATAACTTTCCAAGTTCTCTATGCTTTTACATTTAAACCAATTTTTATAACACAACCTCTTATATTTTATATTTTCTTGCACATTCTTATTCCACCACCAACTATTTTTATTTATAGAAACTTTTTCTTTTGATTTTCCAAGTACAACTTTTGCAACTTGTTTAATAGTGTTTGTTACTTTATCTCATAGAATTTACTTCTTTATGAGCATCCTAAAATTTGAAATCATAAATTTTACTCAGAAAAATAATTTTATTTGTATCTTTCAGGTACCCACATCTAATTCTACGACGATGACTTCTAGTATTCTTTATTTTACAACTTTTCATCTTAAAATCTATAACTAATCATCGATGTTGAGTACTTAAATCCTCATTTGGAATGACCATACAATCTTTACATTCTCGATAATCTCTTCTTTTCATAAAAAAATAATCAAGTTGTGTTTTATTAGATCCATTATTATAAGTAATAATATGCTCATCTTTTTTCTTGAATAAAATATTAGCAATAACAAAATCATATGCTAAAGCAAAATCTAATATAACTCTACATTCTTTATTAATCACTCCAAAACCGTAACCACCATGAATATTTCTAAAATCTTATACCACTCTATCGACATGTCAATTTAAATCTCCTCCAATAAAAATTCATTCTTAAAGAGGTATCAGTTATATTAAGTCTTCTAAGTCATTCCGGAATTTATCTTTAGAACCTATATCCAAACCTACTTGAGGAGCATAAACAATTATAATATTAAAAATCTTAGTATCAACAATAATCTTAATAGTTATAATTCTATCTCCAACTCTATTAATTTTTACAACATTATCTTTCAAACTCTTATCTATAATTACACCTACATCATTTCTACTGCGACTTGTACTTGAATAATAAAGTTTAAAACCAAGTTATCAATCTTCTTAGCCTTTTCTCCAACCCATTTAGTTTCTGGAACTCATAAAATATTTATCTTTCTATGAATTATAATATCAACTAATTCCATTAATTTACTAGTGAAAGTACCTATATTCTAAGATTCTATCCTAATAATAGTTTCATGGACTAATTTCTTTACATGCATCCGTCCGTAATGTGGGAACCTTTGAGCGTCGGTGTAGCGACCCTTACACACTTTTCACTGTATTCAGACCAGACAGTGTGTCGCTTCCAGGGGACGCCCTAACACTTACACAATGATAAAAAAGATTCATGTCATGATTTTTTCGACAAGAAATACACTAGTTGTCAACTGCCTAACATAACCCTCCACTTTTCACATCCGGACTTGGGACCGACAATGATAGTGTTATAAAAATTGACTTCGATATCACTAATAATCAAGTTGAGTATGAGACCCTCATTATAGCATGAAAATTCAGCCAATGAATAGGGATAAAGCATGTGCAGGCATACTCTAACTCACAATTGACAGTTAACTAGGTAAACAATCAACATGAAGTTATAGAATAAATGATGGAAAAGTACCTCCGAAAAGTTAAGACAAATGTCGAGAAGTTTGAATTCTTCAAAAATGGATATATCCTAAGAGATGAGAACCAAGTTATTGATTTCATGTCTAAGTGTCACTATCCTCTAAGCCTACGACTCGAGTCTGCATGTAATCAGCAAATGACGACGGCTCAGTGTAACAGCTACTCGATTATGGCTTTCCGCCTTGTGCTTATGCATGAACTGTAACGCTGTCAAGAACTCCACCCAAGACGCATTTCGCCCTTAAGTTTGTTCCAACTATTAAAGAACTTTAAAGCCTCATGATTTGTAATTAAGGTGAACTTGCTTGTCATTAAGTAGTGACTCCAGTAATTAAGGGCTCTCATGATTATATATAACTCTTTGTCGTACGTCGAATATTTTCTCCTACACTCATTTAACTTCTCATTGAAGAATGTTATGGGGTGGCCTCCCTGGCTTTGTACTGCTCTATTTCCCACATTGGAGGCATCACACTCCACCTCGAACAAAGTGATTTAAGTCTGGTAATGTCAATACTGGTGTCTGGGTCACCTTCCTCTTCAATGTATCGAAACTAGACTGAGCTGTATTCGACCCTGAAACTCCTTTTTCAAAAGTTCTGTCAGGGGAGCTATGATGGTGCTAAAGGTCCTAATGAATCGCCTATAAAATGTTGTTGGCTCTAAAAACTATATCGATTCAATAAAAGATTGTGGGGTCCTCCAGCTCATGATGCCCACAATCTTTGCACAATCCATTTGAATGTCTGCACTAGACAAAATATAGCCCAAAAAGCATTTATGTGATGTCAAAAAGTGGCACTTCTTTGGGTGGATGTATAGTTACCTCAAAGACCATCCTCGGGTGATGTAAATGCTCCTCCTCGGATCTATTGTATACCAAAATATCATTGAAGTACATCACCACGAACTTCCTGATGTGAGCCTGAAACACTCAATTCATCAATCTAATGAACATGTTAGGTGCATTAGACAATCCAAAATGCATTATTGTCCACTCGTATATTCCATCCTCGGTCTTGAAAGAACACTTCCACTCATCCCCAGGTCTCATACAAATTTGGTAATATCTATTGCATCCGTCGATCTTGGAAAAGACAATGACTCCATTCCACTGATCCAAGGGGCCATCTAAGCAATGTATGGGGAACTTATATTTTATAGTAGTTTTGTTGTTAGCCCAGCTATCAATGCACATCATTTACGATCCATCCTTCTTAGGTACCATTAAAGTGGGGACATCACGGGCCGATACTCTCTCTAACAAACCTCTCACAACAAGTTCCTATATCCATCATTGAAATTTCTCGTACTATGTAGGTCTCAGCATGTATGCAGGCTTGTTTGGCAACACAGATTCGGGGATGAGATCTATGGCACACTAAATGTCCCTCAATGGTGGCAAACCCTCTAGAAGGCAGTCAGTCATCACATCCTAAAAGTTACATGGCAATGGCTTTATGGTTTCAGATATCTCAACCTCCTCCTCAGTTCCCTCTAACATTATTAAAGCCATTACCACTGCAACCTCTTATATTGACTGCATAAAGGTGGCTTCTGGGACTACCATCTCCTTTGTGATATCTACTCTTGCGTCTCAGATAGGCAAATGAACTATGTGCCTTCCATCATTCTTGAATGAATAAGAATTCTTGAATTCATTGTGATGGGCCTTACAGTCAAACTGCCACAACCTTTCCCAATAATATATGACAAGCATCTATAGGTACGACATCGAACCGCACTTGTTCTTGTAGTTGATCTTTAATGAAAAACTCAACCAAACATTGTTGATCCACGTGTATCACATTTTCCCCTTTCAACCAGCTAAGGAAGTAGGATTGATAATGCTTTCGTGTAGCCAGCACCGACTTCTTCACCATTAGAGTGAATACTACATTCTCATAGCTCTCACATTCCATAATCAAGCTGCAGACAGTTCCTTTTACGGTAAACTTGGTGCAAAAAATTCTATGCCTTAGCCAATGCTTTCGTGTAGCCAGCACCGACTTCTTCACCATTAGAGTGAATACTACATTCTCATAGCTCTCACATTCCATAATCAAGCTGCAGACAGTTCCTTTTACGGTAAACTTGGTGCAAAAAATTCTATGCCTTAGCCACGAATGATCATTCTCTGGCACAATCTGTGAGACCCTCCTTATGACTAGATTTTCTCCCTCATTTCCCTGGAGTTGAAGTTCCTCGCCCTAGTCCTCCTCTGCTTCCTCCTTACTTCCTTGAAGGAAACTTTCTCAATGAATGAAATAACTCAGCTCATAGAGCAGTTGGAGTTTATATGTATGTAGCCATGGCACTTGAAGCATCTTTTGGTAGGCACTATACTGGGCGAATTGCTCTTTTTGAGTTTCTTTCCACTTAGATCTATCTCAACACTTCCCTGTCCGGTCTTCCCAACTCTTCCAGATGTACCCTTGTTCGTAGCTGCAGCTGTAGGTGGTAGTATGACTGAGGGCCATTAGATTTTGCAAATAATTATATTCTTAAGCCATTTAAAAGGACTCCATAAGAATTTCCCTTTCACGGAGACTAAGGGGAGATTGGTTGTAGTGTCACAGATAACCTTAAATTGTCGTCCCACCCCTGATATTTCATAATCCATCCTCACCTTATTTCCAATGTTCACACATGTAGCACCACGCTCTGCCACCATTTGCACCTGCCTGATAACTTCCTTGTAGCCTTCAGCCTCCAAGGTGGACTCTTTCTCAACTTGTGCGCATTCCAAGAGTAAATTGCTTCCACCTCCATGATAGTTCCCCAGCTCCATGCTTATCAATGTGCCCACGATAGCCACCTTGCCCATCTGCACAATCTACTCCACCACTAGCATGACTAATAGATTTAGAATTATTATATATAACATAAATTGCATGCAAAGTGCAGCTACCATTGCAATTTGCACGGGCCCTCAACCTCCATAGCCGCCTCCCCATGTATCCGCCGAGCAGTGCCTTCACAAGAGCTTTCATCTTGCCCAACTTTGCCATTACCCGTGCCATCGGCTTTTACCTTCTTAGGCTGACCACCAACCACAACCGCCTCCTTGCAGCCACCGTCCACCTCCATCTCATCACAGGGTCTCTTAGAACCACCCCACTCTCCCAAGGGTGAGGCAATGATTGGTGGCCAATCCCCTGTTCCCTATCAGACCTTTCTCTAAAAAATGCTTATTGGTGAAGAACTCATCAGGATTTTATTTAGACCAAATAAAAAGTCAATTATCCTATCTTAGTCAACTGCTTGTCAATACTTAGTTACATCCTTCAAACACTACAAATCTAGTACTTCTGGGACATTCAATTGCTACCAATGCCAACTAGAAGTATTATAATATTTAGTAAAAAAGAAATCATTTTATCGAATATCATAAAGGGTCCCTTTGTTCTGTAGTAACTCAATAGTATTTTGTTGTCCTTTTTTTTTCTTCATTACAGCCTAGATGGTGTTAATGCTTGGTCAATTTCATTTTTCATGGTGTTAATGAGCCCAATGCATAACTATCTATTTTTAAATCGCCATGATTTTAAATTTAGATCTTCCTTGTAAGAAGGAATGTCGACACAAGTTAGATATATTCGTCTTTCTTGTTTATGAACATCATAATTGATTAAACTCATTAGCCGTAGTTATACCCATTTAACTTGTGGCTAAAGGGTGATGGATTAGAGAAACTTTAATGACTCCCAATATGGTAATTAATGATTATTCATGGCAAGAAGTGGCATTAGAGGAGAAACTTTTAGTAGAAACCATTCTGTATTCAACTATAATCATGGTTAACACAGAGGATCAAGAACTTAAAAGAGAATTTATAAGCATATAGGGAGAGCTTAAGGGGGTCTACCAAGGGCCATATAAGGTCGAAACTGTAAGTACAAATGTTGGATACTAAATGCCATATATGGTAGAAACCAAGTACAAAATATTTGGTATTAAATGCATAGGTACAATCACCTCCACATGGAAATACATAGCAAGCAAAATAATGCAAAACAGAGAAGAAAATAAGTAACTGGGAGGTAATTCCAGCTTGCTAATTTAAGAAAAAATCTACAAAAACTGTCCCCCATAATATCCATACAAAGCTAGGTTTAATTGCTCCTATTTGGGCCTGATTTCTGGAATTAATTGTAAATTAATTTAAGCTGATTTGGTTAGTTGATTGGTGATTAATTTCTTCCAGTTATCACCATCTAGCAATCCTTCCAAATACGGATGAAGCGGTGGAAGTGAACCCTAACGTTCCCATTTATGTCAAGACATAGTTAACTCTTCTAGAAAGTTAACAGATTGACACATGAATACAATGAATAGATAATAATGATAGATCAAAAATTTTAAAGGCTAAGGTTTTATGTTAGGAAATTTATAACAATAAAATTCTACAAAAAGGGCTTCATGCAGACAAACTCAAACAACAAAAAAATTGTCATAATTCAGGGGAAAGCACCAAATAATTTACCAGTATAGCTTGTGGCACATCACTGGGCACAGCACAATCATCATGAATGGAGTACGCAGCATGTTTTTCCGTTTCCATACTTTCAGCTGAAGCAACTTCTCTCTCTCTGCTGTCCAAACTTGAGCTGGGAAGTATATCAACTATTTGGAAGGTTTCACCTTCAGTTTCCAAACTATTTCCACGAATTCGAAATAAATCCGAGCAACATAAATCTACCACTGAGCCACAAATAAAGCCATAATCTTTGGCTTCTGTATAATTTAATGAATTTCCATGATTTTCAATGGGTTCAAATGCGTGTTTGATCATTTTATTTTTGCTCAAAGAATCAAACTTATGAAAATTGTAATGCGGGCATGGATCCTCAGACCAGCTTCCTTTCACAGCCATTTGAGCATTCTCATGAGTTAGACAAGATTGACAAGAAGCAGCATTATCTATATTTGATCCCACTTCAGTTCCAATGTTTATTCTGTAACTAGCATTGTTGCATAATTTTTCTTTTTCCAATGAAAGCCTACATGCTGCAATATCAACATCTTCATGTACAACAGGCACCAAATTATTTATAAAATCCTCATTCAAGTCCATGATAGAGTTGGCTTTGTTGACATCATTCTCCTGCATACAATTGCCAGTAACCAAATAACTTCCATCTTCAATATATACGTCTTTGTACGTCAAGCATATGCTAGAGGAAGAAGAGCATTCAAATTTGCTTTCAATTAACGAGGAAATTGAGGGATTGGTGCTCTGGCTGCCACACTTTCTTATTGCCAGATGATTTGGATCATCAGACTGACAAAGAAGTGCAGAATCGTTTGCTACAGAACTTAAACAAGTATGAACAGGTTCATATTGGTCTCTCTCGGATGGATGGCCAACTAAGCTTGGTGAAAAATTGTTTTGCATTCCCGAACATGAGGAAAAAAATGAGCATGCTTTTCTGCTTACTATAATACTCTCTGATCCTTCAAGTTCAGTGTTACAAGCATGATTATCAAGTGAATTAAGATCAAGTATTGAAGGTGATTTGATTTGACTAGGAAGGATTTCATCATTTCCAACTGCCTCGGCATCTAATGAATAGTTTATGGGTATAACTAAGTCACTGTTATCTGATGTCTCCATGTAATAAAAACTATTCGTCATAGCCTTATTGTTGCTTATAATAAATTTTTTAACAGCAAAATTTTCTTGTCTAGAGTGGCATGGTTCAACTTCTACAGATCCATGAACCTCATGATGTGAGAGAGTAGAAGAAAAAGATGATTGAGAATGCTGATAATCTTCTAAGGCTTTATAAGAGGTTTTGACACCTGAAGTGCCCGCCAAACTATCCGCTTTAAGCCCATTTTTAACATGTGGAATTGAACCAGCAATCCCCTTGCAAACTTCAGAGAAAAAAGTACTTGTATCTTGATCAGTTGGGTGCTCAGAATATGAAGATGACATGTTTTGAAGCGTGATAGGCTCTGCTTTGCTTAAATGAACAAAATCATCAGAAATAGGGGATAATTCAGGGGAGACTTCTCCAACTATGCAGGCAATATTGGTGACATCAGATGAAGCACTCGAAAATGGACTCTCAAACTCAAGTTCACTAAAATTGCTCTCAGATTCATCAGACCTTGAATCAGAATATTGGGAATGCTGTCCAAAATAATTTTACATGGATAGGAATAATACAATTAAAAAGCATTTCCAATCGTACATGGAAATTTACAGTGCAAAACAGTTGATTTCTAGATGAAAAAACTATTTTAAAATAAATGTACTAAACTTACCGGTCCAGAAATTTCTTTTGCATACCGTAAAAGCTCCAAATTTCTGCAAATACTACCTACCAAACGAGTGGGCATGGCAATGTTATATGTTACAAAGTCAAAATCTGGAACCTGTAGAGCAAAAATTATGCAGTATGAGACATTTGGGTAAACATGTTAGCTGGTACTAAGCTAGAAGTGCGAAACAATAAAAAGCAAATTTGAAATGCATCCTGCAGCTCTTACATTCAATTTCTTAGACCTGGCTTTCTTAGAGAGAGATCGGATACACATGCAAACTCTGCGAATGTCTCGCTTCTCAACAACATCTGATGGAGAAAACAAATCAATGCCATTTAAACCAAGGATTTGACATATCTGTCAAGAAAATAAAAATTGATATAAATGACTGCAGTTAGAATGTAATAACAGAAATTAAATAATAATAATAACAATAAACCAAAGAATCCCTTTAGTTATAACATAACAGTCGCAACTCTCATTCGATCAAATCGAAACATAACGAGCGAAGAAGAGGAAAGGAAGCCGCATAAGAGAAGAAAAAGGGAAGAACTACGGCTACTGAGCAGCGTCGTGCCCAACGCAAGGAAGGAGGAGAAATCAAAGGGAAGAAGTAGGAAAGTGGTCAAGCGGAATATAAGACTTACCTGGACTGAGCCGCGATTGAGGAGGAGGAGACGTTGACGTTGTGTGCTCACGCAGAGGAAGGAAGAAGAAGAAGAAGAAGTCGAAGTAGGAAGGAGAGGTGTCGAGGGATTACATGGTTTGAGCTGCGACCTTTGATGTCAAGCCCTGCTTACAAAGGAAGCAGATGAGGACGTCGATCACTTGTCATACGGGTTCGTGTGCAAAGGAAGCCACGATCAAGATGAGTAAGGACTACAAGGTTGTTGATCGTGTGAAGGAATCATCGCGGGTCGAGTCGCGACCGAAGGAGAAGAAGAAGGGAGCAAACAATTTATTACTAGCTTGTGATGTTGTTTTTGGATGTTAATGTTTCCTGATGCTTTAGATTTTATTGTAATTTAGGGTTTAGGGTTTAGGGTTTAGGGTTCATAGATTAGTGGCTCTTTTAAATGTATTGAAAATTTTAAAAATGTTGATAGTTAGATGTTAATACCATCTGACCGCTATATCCGCCTTAGTTGATTCTAAGCAATGGGTCGGGTCATAACAAAAATGATATCAGAGTGATTAGGTTTGATCATGATCTGAAAGAACCATTAGGATGATTACTTTAATTTCATAAGTAATATTGATAGAGAAGTAAATTGTATATAATTACAATATTTCTTATGCTATTTCAAACATATAAAAAAACAAAGGGACGAAGCTAGAGATAATACTGTAGAAGTTAATGCACCCCTGTAGATTACAATGAATACTGACGCATTTACTGAGATGATAACTGTAGTAACGCAGTTGATTAAAAACTCTCAGACTCATGTCAGTTCCAATGTAGGCGGTCCGATGGATATATATCTGAAATTATTTCACGATATGACCTTTCTTTTCTAGAGGAGGAGGTTCGTTAGATGCTAAAAACTAGTTGTTGAAAGTGGAGAAGATCCTAAATGGATTGTCTTGTCCTCCTGAGAAGATGGTTACAATGGCACATTTGCATTAGAGGGAGAAGCAAAGAGATGGTAGTGTGGATAGCTACAAGAGAAATTTGAGGGTAGAGCCAGTCACATGATTAAGTGGGGTGAGTTCGGTCCATATCACGATTCGCCAGGAGGCAAATGCATAACAAGTTTATTTGATTGATAAAGGTTCATCGATCCATTCTGCGGTATGAAGCTGAATTCACCATGCTCTCAAGGTATGCGCCTCAGTTGAATCCTAATGCAGAGGCGAAGTGCCACTGATTTTTGTCTTGACTTAGAGATGGGATTAGACAGCCATTGATTCCTCTTGGAATCGATGGTTATTCTGTTCTGGTAGAGAGAGCTAGAAGGATTGAGCTGGATCTAGAGACTATTCAGAGGAGTAGGGACATTCAGAAGAGAAAAAATCAAATGGATCAGATTTTCTCAAAGCTCTCAGAGGCAGTCCTTTTAGTCAATTGGTACAAGTGATAAGAAGGCTAAATCCAGCAGCATTGACACTCAGTTTGAAGCAAAGGAATGTGACAAATGTGGAAGGTTTCATAAGGGTGAGTTTTATTTGGATTTAACACTTGCTTTCGGTGTCCCCAATCAGACATATGGCGAAGAATTGTCCTAAATTGGGTTAGAGAGCTCCGGTTGATTCTAGAGGCAATGTTACACCACCTCAGAGGACTTATGGTAGACCGAGGGCAGCTGAATCTTCAGGGTCAGTGCCAAATGCAGGTCAAACTCAATAGAATGTTCAGCCGAGAATATATGCTATTTCGCAGCAGGAAACGAAGGACTCCCTGATGTTATCATAGGTATGTTTTACTATTAATAATTTCAAATCACTACACTTCAAGCAACATAAAATTCATGTCACTTCATACATAAAATAAGCAAGAATTTAAATATTAATAAGATGACTCTAAATGTTTAATGTGATATCATATATCTTCATAGTAGACCAGTAAGAGTATTATTTGATTCAAGAGCATCACACTCATTTACAACTAATGAATCAGCTAAAATGATGTGATTGAATATCATTTCGATGTTTGTAATACTATCAGTTAGAATGTCAAACAACGCTTTTTTAAAAGTTGATTAATCATGTGAGGTGGAGCTTATGATTGGTGAAAAAGGTTTTAATGCCCAACTTATTGTGTTGCCTTTGGTGGAATTTGAGGTGATTTTAGGCATGGATTGAATGTTTGAAAACTTTATCACTAGTGATTGCAATAAGAAAACCGTCAAAATACATATACCTGGGGAGACGTCAAATTTTCTGGTGACAGAGGACTAACATTTATGATAAATTCTTTCATGAAAGCTTTTAAATTGTTGAATCATGGAAATTAGGGTTTTCATGCTCAGGCAGCGGTACTTCTAAGGAATTAAAGGCTTTGGGTGATATTCCAGTGGTAAGAGAATATCTAGAGGTATTCCTTGATGATTTATCAGGGCTACCACCAATGTGGGAGATTGATTCAGTATTGAGCTCTTCTCAGGTTCTGAGCTTGTATCCAAGGCACTTTACAGAATGGCCGCTAAGGAGTTGTAGGAGCTGAAGAGCTAATTGCATGAGTTACTTGATAAAGGGTTTATCAAACCTATCACCTCACATTGGGGAGCTCCAGTGTTATTTGTGAAGAAGAAGGATGTGAGCTTTAGGATGTGCATTAACTACAGAGTGCTGAATACAGTCACAGTTAAAAATAAGTATCCACTGTCAAGAATTGACGACTTGTTTGATCAGTTGGAAGAGGCTTTCATATTTTCAAAGATTGATCTGAAATCAGGCAATCACCAATTGAAGATTAAAGAAGACATAACAAAAACTGTTTTCAATAACCAGATATGGGCATTATGAATTTGTGCTGATATCATTTGAGTAGACAAATGCTCCTGCAGTTTTCATGTATTTGATGAATAGGTCTTCAGGCAGTTTTTGGACACTTTTGTGATCATCTTTATAGAGGATATTCTGGTGCGTTTGAGGGATGAAGTCAGTCATGTAGATCATTTACATGTTGTGCTAAAAGTTTAGAAGAAAAATACACTTTGTGCCAAATTTTCTAAATGTGAATTTTAACTTAGAAGTGTGGCTTTTCTTGGGCATGGCATATCTGTGGATCAGACCAACGAGAAGGCGGATATAGATTGGTGAAGGCCTACTATTGTTACCGAGGTCGGGAATCTTCTAGGTTTGGTTGGTTATTATAGAAGGTTTGTTGAAAGATTTTCACAAATTGCTATGCCACAATCAAGGTTGACTCAAAAGACAGTAAAGTATGATTGGTCAGATCATTGTGAGGAGACTTTCAGAAGCCAAAAACTTGTTTAATGTCTGCCCTAGTATTAGTCATTCCTTCGGGTTCTGATGGATTTCAGATTTTCAGCGATGCATCTTTGAGGGGTCTGAGTTGTGTATTGATGCAACATGGTAGGATCATTGCATATGTATCACAACAATTGAAGAATCATGAAAGAAACTATCCCACGCATGACAGAGCTTGCTGCAGTTGTATTTGCACTCAAGATATAAAGACATTATCTGTATAGTGTCAAATGTGAAGTTTTTAGTGACCACCAAAATTTGAAATATATCTTCACTTAGAAAGAGCTGAACTTGAGGCAGAGAAGATGGTTGGAATTTATTAAAGATTATGATTTAGATATTCAGTATCATCCATGAAAGACGAATGTTGCTGCTGATGTGCTGAGTAGGAAAGCTTGAGGCATTAAACTATTTATTTACTCTGTAGGAGCAGTTAATTAAAGATCTAGAGATATTGAAGATATCTATAGTTGTTTATAGTGATGACAACATAGTTCAACCATATCAGTTGATGGTACAACCAACTTTAAAGGGTAGAGTTTGAGATTCTTTAGCCAGAGATAGTAGTATTCAGAAAATTCTAGAGTAGACTAAGACATGTAGTTTAGAGAAGTATGAGCTGGATCAGGATGATTTATTGATGTATAAGGCAAAGTTTATGTTCTAGATGTTGATAACCTGAGGAAGAAAATTTTGGAGGAAACACATTTATCTAGTTATATTATTTACCCAGGGAGCAATAAAATATATCAGGATATCAAAGAAGCATTTTGGTGGCCAGGATTGAAGAGAAATGTTGTATAATTTGAGGCTAAGTGTCCTTCTTGTCAACTAATAAAGGCATAGCATCAACGTCCTGGAGGTCAGTTGCAGGCTTGCAGCCTTTACTGATTCCATAGTGGAAATGGAGGAGATTGCGATGAATTTTGTGATTGGTTTTCCTAGAGCACGTCAGAGTCATGATGTTATCTATTAATTGTTGATAGACTGACCAAATCTACACATTTATTGTCTATTAGACAAACAGATCTAAACACTGTCGTTGCCGGTCCCAAGCCCGGATGCGAAAAGTGGAGGGTTGCATTAGGTAGTCGACAGCCAGCGTAAAACTTGTTGAAAAAATCATGACATGAATCCTTTTGATCATTGTGTAAGTGCTAGGGCGTCCCCTGGAAGCGACGCGCTGTATAGCCTGAATACAGTGAAAAGTGTGCAAGGGCCGCTACACCGGCGCCCGGGTGTAGTGTTAAATAAGC